>NC_058410.1:70053006-70353006 GCF_002201575.2 Neomonachus schauinslandi | reverse complement strand
GGACAGTGCAGCTAGAGCCTGAAACAGACACTTCCGCACAGCGTGCCCCCCGACCATGCCCTTCTAGGAAGCCCAGGACGGACTATGGGCTGGTTCCAAGGCAACAATATGAAGCATAACCTTCACATCTGAGAGGGGCTCTGAGTGGTATAACCCCACGTGATGAACGTAGGTTGGTTACTCCGTTTGGATCTAGGAGACAAGGTCAGCTTTGTGTCGAGGATTCCTTTTCTGTCATTTTTACAAATGCTCACAGAAAGGTCTGATAACTCGCTAGGTGCCAAGAATAAGGGAGTCACCTGGCCAGAAAGTATCTCATGGCAGTAAGCACATGTAAGGGACTGTCCTGCCCAGTTCCACACAGTTCTGCACAGGTATGCTCAAATATCCCAACTGCAAACTTGTCCAAAAAGACTGCTTCTGGTTCCTAAACTGCTTCTGGATTGTCGAACCCTGTGAGTGTTCATTAGGCAGACGCTCTGGACCATTCCAGAAAAAATGTACATATACACAAATTTTGCCTATAATTCCCCCCGAAACAAGACCTTTCAAGCTCAGTGACAGCCTCCAGGTTAATTATGGTTTAGGAGTTGACCAAAAAACTTCCTCCAAAAGGAAGATTCTTCACTGTAGTAGTGTGCGAAATATTGAGTTCACTTTGAACACATTATAAATTATTTTTTCCCCAAACTCAAATTATTTACAACTTCTCAGGAACGTCTCTGTCACTAGAGCAAGCTACACCTGTGGCATGAAGGAGAACGTTTGCCTCTGAGGGAGAAGGCTGGAAGGACCTGGTTTTCTCCAGAATGCACATCATCTGCAGTCCCAATTCCCTCAAGAGACTGTCTGAGTTGGGGTGTGTCACTGACGTTTTCGCGGGCATCTCATCTGCTCCTGATAATTTATCTGGGCTACGTCTGTCTACAGTGCGTAGGGTGACTATGTTACTGATGAATTTTGCGCAGGTTCACTCCCCCTGGCATGATTTACGGCCGAATGATTTGCGGGGCTGTGATTTGGTGTGGCTGGAGCATACATTACCTCACAGCTGGAACAAAGTTCGGGGGGGGTTGGTCGTTTCCATCTATTCGGTTGCCACCTTTTCCTCCCCGATACCCCAGAGGCACTCTCCAGAGTGGTCACTGAAACTAGGCATTTTAAGAATCACTATCCAATCCAGATTCTTCCCGGGGATGATAGAAGCGCTGGGTTTGGGGGAAACATTTCCCCAGGGGGCAGCTGTAAGAGAGCAAGCTGCTTGGCAGGGCCCTGGGTTGGCTCCAGGAAGAGCTGAGAGAGGACAGCCAGGCTCATCCCTTATGACGTGCAGTTAGCGTTCTGCTCGGGCGTAGAAAGGGCTGAGCTCACTCTTGGCTTAGCAAGCTCTGCAATCTTTGTGCCACCTTGCCCAGAGGAGAGAGCTTTTCCAATCTTATAGAGGCACCGTATGGGTGATGCGGGCCTAGGAATGACCCCCTACCGGTGGGTGTGATGAGGAGTCAAGGTCAGCGGTGGAGAAGGAGGGTCCTAGGAGTGTGTTCCCATCGGACAGCTGTCAGGGCCTGAGGCTCCACAGTAAGAACAAACAGAACAGGGCCCAGCTGTCTGTTTGGTACTGGCACTTGGGGCGGGGGTTAACTATAGCATCCAAAGAACCCAGGCCTCTTAGGCGAAGGCACTGCTCCCTGCCAGGAACACTCGAGTTGGTGGTGGACGTGAATCAATATTCTTTCTGCATACAAGTTGCTGCAAATCATTTTTCCAGGGTTTTCACACTAGGCACCTTATCTTCTCGATCTTGGGGTGAGTTCCAAGACAACGGGGTCTTCTATTTTTTTAAGGTCCACCCCTGGCACCAAGCCCCGCCCTGAGCCTGCAGAATTGTGTGTCTGGGCTCACGCCTTTGTACTTGCAGTCACGAGTCCCTCTGAAATGTGTTTCTGTCCCCCCGCAAAATCTGAAAGGACTAGAACACTCCCCACCCTGAAGACCCATGTCAAATGCCACCAAGAGGCCACGTGGAGAAAGAAAACAAGGGCTCGAATCCCAGCTCCACCTCCTCCTGGCCACGAGATCTTGCGCTCTCTGAGCCCCGGTCCACTCCCCTGTCCAGTGGGGAGAATGATGACTACTTTCCAGGGCTGCTGGAGCGTGGGAGGTGGTGCGTTCATTACAAAGTTCCCCACAGGGTCTGTTCAAGATGACGGCTCTTCCTCCAGGGAGCAGCTTCCCAAAGCCAACCAGGGGCCCTCTCTGCCTCTTTGAAAGCTCCACCGCAACGCGGCCCCTTCCGAGCTCACTCTTCCTCCGCCTGGTAGCACTGATCTGGCATCTGCGCAGTGCGTGCTGGCTGGCTGCCCCAGCCCCACGCCCAGCCCCAGCCTCGTACACAGGCCCTGGTGAGCGGGTAGGGCCGCGCGGACAGCGAGCTCAGACGGACCCACGCTGGAGCCTCGGGCACCGTACTAGGACTGCTGCCTGCGCTGCGGGATAAATATTCAAGTTCTAACAAGAAAAGGCGCGCAGATACACACCAGCGGCAAGGTTTCCAACTTGAAGTTTTCCTCTGCAACAAAACTGTGTTTTTCTATCAGCAGCAGGCTTAGCCAGCCATGTGAATAATTTTAAACAGCCTGAAAAATTACCATTGATTCCAAAGCATTGATTTTCTGCACCACAGTAACACATTAAATCTCTTTTCTGAAAAAGACAAAAGAGAACGAAAAGAATCAACTTTCAGGCCAAAGGGTGGGGGTAAGGGGTCCTTATACAACAAAATTAATTTAGTAAGTTGCCGATTTTTAGAGTAGATGACCTGTGAAGGACATTCTGCTTCCAGCCAGGAAATCTTGTTATGTAAGAAGGGAAAGCTCAGTTGTGTCTCAAAGAAGAGGGAAGCGGACGAACCCCTGGCTGCCGCCCGAGCCCCTGGCCCCCCGGAGGCGGGAGCGGGGAGCCTGGGAGTGTGCACCCAGAGTTGCATCCACACTCGGTTACCCTGAAAGCAGATGCTGTGTCTCCTGATCTGAGTCCTATGAGTCCGGTCAGCTCTGGGTCGGACTTGTTTCCTTACTGACACTACAGGTTTAAAAATGGAGTGTTGGTTTTCAACTCAGAAGAAATCTCAGACATATGTGTGAGGATTTAAATGTATAACCACCATTCATAATTTTTTCCAAGCCAACCTTGTTTCTGCGACCTTTAGTAATCTTGGTATACCCAGTAGAAAATGCTCAGAGCTAAAACCGTTCAGTTATAACTTTGTCTTGACCCTGGGGAAAAAAAAAATTCACTGTCCTTTACCTTGTCATCCCCCAACTGCCGCCCCACCCCTGCAAAAAAACAAAAACAAAAACAAAAAGACCCTGAAACTTCTATACTTGGTTTCAAACTCAAAGCAGATTTTATTTATTTATTTATTTTTAGAATGCATCAGTTAAATCTGTTCATCTTTTTTGAGTTGAGGGACTGGAAGAAATCACACATCGTTTCTGATGTGATATACCCATGGGCGGTTTTGCATCCTACCCAAAGATAGCTCAACTTCATTTTAAGATGTTTTGCCTTCTATGGCAATCAAAATCAAACTTTTCTAAGTAGACATGTGCTTGTAGGTTACGCAACTCTGAGCACCCATCAGCTCTGCATGTGGTCTTTGCTTCACCTTGAATAAACTTCCGAGCCCTGCAGGTGTGTGTGTGCACCTGTGCTCCCCGTGAGCATCTGGGCGCCTCACATTGCCCAAGCTCCAGGATGAAAACAAGGTAAAGGGCAGTCGCCTCTGGGCTACCTAGGGGCTTTGTCAAAGGTCGGATTGTCTGCCTAACCGGAGGCAATTGATTTTTCCTCCCCATCTCTATCTTCACAGGGAGTATGCCAAGTGAGCTGAGAATCAGAAAGATGGGGACCAGCTGTGCTAAAGGTCACCTAGTATTTCTGGGTCTCACTTTACTTACCTCTAAAAAGGGACCAGATGCCCCAGAAGATGACTTCCAGCTCAAACTCAGTCTCATGCTTATCTTCTCTCTGGGAGGAGCCCAGGAGATGATCAGGGGCCAGGAAGTAGCTCCCCCTGCCCTAAACTTCCTCCATCCATCCGGCCTCCTGCTCATTGTTACTCTTCCCCTGCCTCACTGTAACTTGTCCCTTCTGCATGCCTACCTGGGCCCCCTCTCGCCCTGCACCGCACAAGCACCCCTTCCATTGGATCCTATCAACAAGAAATCTGGGGAAATATATTTGTAACCAGGACAAGCTCTAGATAAATCTTTGTCACTGCTCCTGGGCAATTTGCTTGTGTCTATTATCATAAATTCCCTTAGAGTCATATCAGTTTCCTCAAACTTTGTTTACTCCTTCTCCTAAATGAAACTGGATCTTTCTCCAACTGTAATACTTTTTTTTTTTTGCAACCCTTTTAAAGGAGGCCATTGCGGTCTTTCAATTAAATTATTCAGGAAGACCTACTATTTGTTGGGCTGAAGAAATGCTTGTTGAGTAAGTGAATGGACAAATGTAACTTGTTGGGTGCTATCAGAGATTCAGGAATAAACAAGCCCTCTACCCATCCTTTAGGAGGATGGTCTATCTATGGTGGTGGAAAGGATTAAACACACACACAAATAGCTGGAATACTAGAGTGCCACTACTCTTGTTCTAGCAACACTGCTTGCAAATATTGAAAGACAATACTCGCTGAATACTAGTTGGGAAACAGCCACTTTCCTCATCACCTGCTGCAAATTCCTCCTCCCAGCTCTGCTGCCTCTCCACTGGTATCCCCAGACCTCCTCCCTACAACTTAGCAACCAGAGAGGATTAACACCTGGCTTGGCAGGGAATGTTCAGTATGCTCCTTTAGAGCTGTCCTGACTGGTGAGCAGCAGTGCCTATCAGTTGGTTAATATTTTGACTATTACTAATGAATATGAATAAACCTCGGGTAGGTGCCAAAAAGAAATGATAAAAGCAATTAAGTAAAGAAAGGAGATACTGGGAGACTTGGTTCCATTCTCAGCTATAGCAATGGGTGCCAGCCTTAAGCCTGGCCATTCAGAGAGGGCATTATATTTCCTGGCCACAGTGATTGGTTCAGTAAGGGGCAAATGACCAATCACATGCAGTGAAATGTAATGAAACTTTCGCTGGGGCTGTTAGTAGATAGATAGCTGTTCTTTGTGATAGATGTGAATTGAGATGTGATTCCTGAAGGACCAAGAGCTACCATAGGAAGCCCAGTGAGATTTGAAGTTAAGAGTTGCAAAACTCCTGGATCAAGCCATTCCTGAACTCATTCCTGCCTTCCAGACTAGTTAGTTATCTAGAGTAGGTGAGTTTGTTTTCCCGTCATTGTATAACAAAAAAGTCCTGATACTGGTGTGAGGCAGCAAAGAAAATACAAGTGTAGGAGAGATAGAAAGCAGTGCCCTGCCATTTTCAGGGTAGCATGGCTCTACACTCTGATCTTTCAATCTGGTCTCCTCACTCTCTCCCATTCACCCAGGCCATCATCCCCTTCCAATTTTACTTGATTTCTTACCCACTGTGGGGTTAAATCCCTCATCTTTTCAACTTTCTTCTGTTTTCACTTTATCAATCCCCAATCCCTGGCCATCAGAACAATGCTCCCAGCCCTTTTCACATCATGGCAAACACAGAAAATGACAATCTTTGGAGGGAACCCTGGAGTAAGCTAAAGTATTAAAGGTGTCTATATGGGTCTTTGGGCAGGGGGTCGGGGGGGAAGGTCCATTCGATTTTCTTTAGATTATAAAATTGTGGTAAGAAGAAGTAAAATACAAAGTCCTAGGGAAGTCACAGCTTTCTATGAAATTTTGAAATAAAATCATTTCAAAATGTTAAATGAGAAACTTGAGCTTGCTTTCATGAACATGCCTTTTTAATATCAGGTTTAATGCTTTAAATGCTGTCCTAAAATCCTGATCAAAACTTTTTAATGATAATCTCTTCAGCTACTTGGTAGTCACTATCAATGAGAAACTTTGCACATGTTGGGAATAAAAAATTAAAGCCATTTTTTGGCAACCTTTCAAAAACGTCAACTGTCGAAATTATATTTAAAGAATCCAGTAATCTTCTGTTTTTCACTTCTACATACAAATTCGTTGTGATTTCTTGCTGACATTACTTGTGATAAAGCAAATGGACTTCCATTCCAAGACAATTATTTTTACATAAATTTCTAAACAATGACAAGGCCCTAATGTGCAGAATGCATGTGCATTGTTAAAGCGGTCTCCTTGTACCTAAAATGGAGGCCACCACAACAGTTTGTCAGGCACAGTGGACAGGAATATCTGACATACAGGAAGGTGGGGATAGTGCCACCCCCTAATGCCCTCACCAGTTGCCAGGAGCCCCAAGGAGCCACAGCCCAGGCGGCGTGCTCAGCTGCTCCACGGGCTTTCTGTCCAGCCGGGGCAGTGTCATGCTCTGCGACTGGTCTCCCCCCCATCTCCCCGGTGGCAGAGCAGCATCCTGGGTACTTCAGGTTGGTCCTGTGCTTTCACCTGCAGGAATCCCCAGGTTCTCCCCCTCGGGGGCCCAGAGACATTGCTCAGCTGGAGGCAACAGTCCAGGCCCCACCCAGCCAGCCAGAGGGCTAAGAGGATCAACACCTCTGCAGGAAACCCATAAGCCCCTGGCCACATACAAGGGTATCTTGAAACAGGGGACGGGAAGCTGGACAGGGCATCACAGAGTGAACACATGGTATCACCACTACCCTTGGGAATATTCATTCATCTGTTGACAGATTAAGCCCCAAACGCCACCACCTCCATGTCCTCATATTCTCTCTTGTTTTTCCCTTGACTGTAGCCATCCCCATCATGCTTCTGAAGGTTATCTATTTACCTACCCTTTTCTCAGTCCTTTGCTCTCCATGACTTGCTCCTGGAGCAATTGGAACTATTTTCTGCCTCCTGTGTCAAGACACCTTTCTCTCTCTCGGCTCCTGCAGGCTGTACCTTCTCGACTTTCTTTTCTTTTCCTTACTTTCTTGATCTTTATTTGACCTTACGTCTGATGCCTTACTTTTTTTTACTATTTTTTTCTTCCACCCACTAACATGGGGGTTGCTGACCCTCTTCTTATTCCGTTAACTTCTTCTCACACTGCTTTTACCATCACTGCTGTGTGAACAAATTTAAAATCTTGCTAGCAGTCTGACTGTCTGAGCTCCATTCTAAATTTCTGCCTGGTCTTTGGGCAGTTCCATCCCAACCTCCTGACAGCACCTCCAGCTCACCATGCTCAGAAGCCCCTTCTTCATCCCAGCCCCAAATCAGCTCTTCCTTCTCATGCCCCTGTTTCTGGGAAGGGCACCACCATTCCCCCACCTTGGTTCAAACCCTTGAAGGTAATCTTGGCTGCTGAACCGATGACTGAATCTTGATGATTCCCCCTCCTGAATGCCTGTCACATCCCTCTCCTCCATGTCTGGATATGCCATCCTATTCTAGGTTCTTTACCTCTCACCGGGATTATTACCATAGCCCCTCAGCTGGCCTATCATCTTGCTTTTCTTTCTTCAAGGACCTTAGACAAATTCTCACAAAGAACTCCCATGTTTAAAAGCTTTCAGTGGCTCTTTACTGTTGACTAAATTTCGCCCAACTTCCTAGCCAGACACTCAAATCCCTTCGTAATCCGTCCCCAGCCTCTCTGTGCACACCTAGTTCATTTACAGATTTAGAAATATTTGTTAGATTTTGGGGCGCCTAGGTGGCTCAGTCGTTAAGCATCTGCCTTCGGCTTAGGTCATGGTCCCAGGGTCCTGGGATCAAGCCCCACATCGGGCTCCCCGCTCCGCGGGAAGCCTGCTTCTCCCTCTCCCACTCCCCCTGCTTGTGTTCCCTCTCTCACTGTGTCTCTCTCTGTCAAATAAATAAATAAAATCTTAAAAAAAAAAAGGAAATATTTATTAGGTTTCTATACTTTGTGCCAGATGGCCTAGGCACTGAAAATACAGCAATGAATGAAATCAAATTCTCAGTTCACATTCTAGAACTTATATTCTAGAGAGGAGAGTCAGACACTAGGAAAACATGTAAACATGTTGGATAAGTGCTTGTGGAGAAATAAATTAGGGGAAGAGGGTAGGTAGGTGGTGATGGGAGTAGTGCTTTAGATGGGATAGTCAGCCAGGCCTTTTTGATGAGGTGGCATTTGTCTAGAGACTTGAAAGGACAGTGAGCCTTATGAATAGCAAGGGGAAGAGCATTTAGGTCGAGGGAAGAAGTTCAAAGTCCTTGAAGTGGGAACATGCTCGGCAGGATGAAGAAACTACAAAGGCGCCAGTGAGATGCGCAGAGTGAACAAGGAGGAAGATGAGAGGTGAGCTCAGAAGAGGCGGCTGGGGGCCATGTTATGTAGGCTTTGTGTGCTATGGTATGCATTTAGAATTTAATTCTGATTGAGGTGGAAGGCACTGGAAGGTTCTGAGTAGTTGAGTGACACGTTCTAAAAAATATTACAGACAGCTGTGTGGAGAACAGACGGAGGAGGGGATGAAGGAGAATGAAAACCAGGATACCAGTTAGGAGACTATGGCAATAACGTAGGCAAGAGATGGGATGAGAGATATTGTAGAGGTTGAGAAGTTGTCAAATTCTGGTTACAGTTTGAAGGTGATGCTGACAGCATTTGCTGATGGATTGGACGTGGAGTGTCAGAGAAGAAAAGAATCGAGGATGATTCTGAAGCAACTGGAAAAGTGCAATTGCCATTAACTAAGCTCTACAAGAAGACTGTGGGAAGAGAAGCAAGTCTATGGGGGAAGGAAAGTTCAGCTTTGGGTGTATTAAGTTTGAGGTGACTATTAAACATCCAAGTGAAGATGTCAAGTTGTCAGTTGGATATCTGAGTCTAGAATTCACAAGCAAGATCCAGGCTAAAAATAAATTTAGAAATTGTTTGTGTATAGATGGCATTAGCGTTCAGGGACTAGGAGAGATCTCTTAGAGTCTACACTCTCTGTCTACACATACACAGAGGCCAGTGGACTGCACCTGGGTCACTACAACACGTAGAGGCAGAGAAGGGAAAAAGGGCTCAGCAAGGGCGCCTGGGTGGCTCAGTCGTTAAGCCTCTGCCTTCAGCTCAGGTCATGATCCCAGGGTCCTGGGATCGAGCCTCACATCGGGCTCCCTGCTCCGCGGGGAGCCTGCTTCTCCCTCTCCCACTCCCCCTGCTTGTGTTCCCTCTCTCGCTGTCTCTCTGTCAAATAAATAAATAAAATCTTTAAAAAAAAAGGGGGCTCAGCAAGGGAGACCTGTAGGTAGGAGGAAAGACAACCAAGACACTATAGTGGCTTGGAAGCCAAGTGCAGCAAGGGTTCAACAAGGAGAGGAAAGTTTGATTTGCTTTCAAATAATTGTGTGTGTGTGTGTGTGTGTGCGTGTGTAGGAAGATGGGGGACTGGTTGGTATATAAACAAACAGGAACTACCACAAACTGATCACTGCTAAATACGGGTAGATGGGAGGTCACTGTACCTCTTCCTTACTTTTATATATGTTTGACATTTCCCATTAAAAAAAGTAAAAAAGAGAGAGAGAGAGAGAGAGAGCAAAAACCAGGGAGTGAGAAGCTGTCAAATGCTGATGGTGCTGAGAGGTCAATTAGGAGAGTGGATTTGACTCTGCAGAGGGCACTGGTGGTGGTGACAGGAGTATTCTCAGTAGAGGTAGAGCCTGTTGGCAGAGGGTTCAAAAGAGAATACAAGGAGGGGCGCCTGGGTGGTTCAGTCGGTTAAGCGTCCAACGCTTGATTTCCGCTCAGGTCATGATCTCAGGGTCGTGAGATCGAGCCCCGTGTTGGGCTCTGTGCTGAGTGTGCAGCCTGCTTAATACTTTCTTTCCCTCTCCCTCTGCCCCTCCCTTGCCCCGACTTGCACGCTTTCTCTCTCTCTTTCTCAAAAAAAGAAAAGAGAGAAAATACAAGGAAAGCATAAGGAGTGAGCAAGTGCAATCACCTCCTTCTAGGGATTTTGCAGGACAGAGGAACAGAAAAAGGGATAGCTGGAAGGAGATCAAGGGGCCAAGGGTTGTTGGTTGGTTGTTAGTTTAAGTCAGTGATTCCAGCCATATTTCCTACCCCGGTCTTTCACACAAGCTTTAGACAAACCGCCCCGAAGCACCCTTCCCTACGTTCTCCGTCCCCACCTCCCGACAGCATTCACCCTGCCCGACCACAAAGGTCAGGAACACCTCCCACCTCCTGCATTACCCCAGTCGTATGTGATGTCTCCAGGCATATCAGTTTCTACGTACAGGCGGAATTTTCAAGAAATTTTTTACAGGGGAGGTTCAGTTGTCATGCGGCTCAGCGAGGCTCTCTGCAGCCCTCTTGGTCAATGTGTATCCGAGCGCACAGTGTGTTTATACCGGAGATCAAAACTACACAATGTTCCCCTGACCGCTTTCAGAAGGGAAGCAGAACTTCTACAGAAACTATAAAGCTTCTTATTCCTTTAGATCCTGGAAGACAGTATTCGATAGTAGCAACAAGAATAATATCTTTCACTTGCCTTTCCCACTCTAAAAGACATGGCTAGAAGCACCAATTTACGCTCAGGGATCACGGACCGGTATTTATTTTAAAAACTAACTGAAAAGCCTCAGCAGTTACTGGAAGACTTCTCTGAAAACATCAGAAGTTGGGCGGGAGTAGGTGGGTAGGGAGAAGGAGCCTCCTCGTTGAAGATGTGGCAGGCTCAGTGAAACTGCACCAAAAAATAAGATGTGATTAAGAGCACGACTTCCCTCACACCTCCCTCAGAGTGCATCACGGCCAGGAGGCCAGGGCGCTTTCTCTAGATGCCTCCTGCTGCGAAGTTTCCTCAGAAGCACTCACTGTCAGTGCAAAAGGCAAGAACAGACAAGGCATTTCTGCTCAGGATGAAATACAAGATGCATCCTAGATGGCCTCTGAAGAAATTCTGAAGAGATGTTATCAGAGCTTCTATTATAACGAGAAGGCTAGAGTGACCAAAAAATCACGCTCATATATGGCTAAGCTGAGCGAGACAACAGCAAACACGGCTTGACAGAGTCTCGACAGCAAGTACAACAGGGCATTTGCACCTCCTGCCCTAATCACCACTGAGGGCCTGCGGCTGCTAAGCACCCGGGTCTATGGCCGAGACCCTCGTCTGGAGAGGAGCCCGGGAGCGGGAGACTATCGCGATACAGTATGAGATCTAAGAGGCCACGTGCGGCCGGAAAGCCCCGCCCCCCCGCCCCGCCCCGCCCCCGCCCCAGAGATGAAGGCAGCTTGGGGCTTCCGGCAGAAGTAGGAGCAGAAGTAGGAGCAGCACCAGGAGCGAAGGTTCCTGGGCTTAGAGAACATGAAGTTCTGGGAGCAGCAAGGAGGGCCACAGCTGGCACGATCCACATCTGATTACAGGCTGCGGCCAGATGGCGGACGGCCCCTGATGTCACGGGCCAGGGAGCTCTTCCTGGGGACCAACAGCAGGAACAGGTTTGCAGTCCCGAAATGCCATTCTGGCGGCAGCGTTCCAAAGGAAAAAGGGACTGTGCGCCAACTTCAAAGTTGTGAACATTGGTGACTCTGGGGGTCTCATCTGTTGTCCAAGTCAAATGCTGTGTCAAGTCAATTTTCTGTGTCGTATCTGGCTATGCTTATTTTTGTACCTTACACCGCTGAGGGTTTCATTCTGTCTGGGTGTTTTTCAACATTCACACAATTCATTTTTCACCTGTTACACCTTATATCTTAAGGGCACAATATAATCAACAATTTCGAGGTATACTCTGGTCACCTCTGGCCATGAACATGACCTTTGGCTACAGAACCAGGGGCTGCTGCTTCCCTAGGGCTTTGCTTGCCCTTCCCCCCACTTATGAGCGCCTGGAATTTCACCTGTGCCATGATTCCTAGCACTGGACCACGAAAAAGTTTTCACCAGTTTGGGGTGAAATGCAGAAGCAAAGGGCCATGTAGAGAGTCATTAACACAAAATTCGTTCTATGTAAAGACATGCCCTTTCTTCTAAATTAGGTCCTACTTCCTTTTGGGGGTTAAGATTCCCCCCTTTATTCTGGGGCGCCTGGAGGGCTCAGTGGGTTAAGCGTCTGCCTTCAGCTCAGGTCATGATCCCAGGGTCCTAGGCTCCAGCCCCGCATGGGGCTCCCTGCTCAGCGGGGAGTCTGCTTCTTCCTCTCCCTCTACCCCTCCCTCCCACTTGTGCATGTGCGCTCGCTCTCTCTCTGAAATAAATAAAATCTTTAAAAAAAGAGATTCTCTTTATTTTATGAAATAATGGCAACCTAATATTTCATAAAGCCCTTCCATGGCAAAACAGCTGGCAACCCCAGATGCTTGTGCTCATTTTTGGAAATGTAAAGTCTTCTTAGAAGCCTGGAAGGCCCCTGCTCTGAGGGCCCTCCACCACCACCCTGTTCATCTTGCACAGTGGTCACCTGGTATCAGAGTCCGGGAAGAGGAGGGACACTTCTGGGTTAACCAAGGCTGACACCAACCTGCCAAAGCATCAGAGTTGACAGTTAACTATGCGACAATCAGAAAAATGTTGGCCCAGTGTGTAATTTAATCACTTATTTCTTCCTAATTATGTCTTTGGAATTTAGCATCTTAATGAGAATATTAAACTTCTTTTCATGGCCTCTGTGTCACTCACATTTAAATATTGTTAAATAAGTGGTTAAATAAGTCCCTAAAAATATATTTACTTTGCTGATCCCAACTTCATCTCCCTGTTTTGGAGAGAGGTGCTTGAAACTCTGTTAGCACCAAAGAAACAAATAGTTTGGGACCCCTGGCACCCAAGAAGCCCCCATGCTGGGACTACAACATAACCTTTAGGAGTATTGAAAAATAAATTAGGCGTTGGAGTCAGAAAGACCTACGTTTGGGTCTCAGCTCACAACTTACTAGCTACGTCACCTTGGGTTAATTATCTCTCCGAGTCTCAGGTTCCTCAACTACAAAATGAGGTCAATAACAGTACCTACCTGCACAGGGTGGTTGTGTTTAGGACAGTCTTGGTGCTTGGTAAATATTCAGTAATGGTAATATTGCCTTCATTGTGAATATGGGCTATTTACAAAGCACAAGCCTTCACAAGAGTCATGTTAGACTGAAAAGGCTCTTTTTGATCATCTGGCTCGATCTCAGCATTTTATAGATGGAGACGGGGGTGGAGGGTGAGATCTAGAGAGAACACAGAACCAAGGAGAGGCAGACCCTGGACTTGGTTTCTGGGGTTAGCCCAGGGTTTTCTCCACCACATTGGTCCTCCCCATCTGCAAGTATCTAGTTCTTGACTTTCAAGATCTTTTGACGAGAAGGGACTATGCACATAGTTCCAAATGGTATCATTTAAAAATTAAAAATGACAAATTCTATACTATAAAAAAATACAGATAAACAAAAAAACTGATAGAGGTCATTACTTCATTATTTCAGAATATTTACTGCGGAAAGAATTAAATGTGTTAAAAATAATGTAACAGACTACTCATATAATAGAGTACTAAGATGAGGTGGATGAACAGAAATATTGTTAAGTATCACTTAAAGATGTGCTTTGTGCTTTCCCCCCATCCCCCTATACTCCAAAAAGAAAAGGTACAAACTACACCCCCCATGTCAATCCAACTTCTTGATTTCTCAGGAAGAAAAATCAAGGATTTTCCAAGTCCTTATGCTAATTCTAGAATGCAACAAAACCAGATGGATTACGATGGGGTATGGCTGACAGGCAAGATAATGCCAGCAACAGAAAGGAACAGAAATCATTAGTTAAAAGAAAGGGACACATAACAAAGCAGATACACTTTCTATTATTTTAAATCAGTAGTTTTATTACAATACACACTGACACACAGTTAGAGAAGGAATGTCCTGACATTTTCTGAGCATTTCACGGAAAGCAAATGTAACCATCCAGGCAGTCGAGTCATCCACATCTTTTCCAAATTCAAAGCAAAAGCTTTTATATTTGATAACTCAGGAAAGCAAAGTTTTCTCATTCTTGTCTACGAAACTTCAGTGTCAGAAAACAGTTATTGTGAAGTGGACCGAGAAGGAAGGATTTCTTTCCTTCTTGCTGTCCCAGTCCCTGCCTCTCGAGTTTCCCCCTTGACTTTCTACATGACTTTTTACGATACTGCAGATGAGAGTGTGTTCAGGGGCCAAATGTCATCTACTTATTAGGCCGGCTATTATACTTCACTATAATTGAAAGGAAAGAACAAATTAAGAAAATTAAGTCCTGGAAAATGCACAAAGGCAAGGAAAAAATATCTGGGTGTATTAAAAATGAGATGCTCTTTTCACATAACTCATTTAAAAGGTTACAATTACCATAAACATTTAACTCCATTAAAGATCACTGGCAAAAACTAGCTCTTATACCTGCAAAAGGGCTCTGCATTTATACAGGCTCGGAAGAAAGCAACATACCACGTGAAATGAGTCACTAATCCTGGTGAAGCAGGCATCAGACTATTGGGAGTTGCATAGGTGTTTTTTCAGACCCATTTTGTACAAGACACTATGGAACCTTGACAAATTTCCACCTTTCAGCAGTCACTGTGGCAGTCAGGTGTTTTATTCCCTTTAGTGCCCAAACACACAAAAGCACTCCAGGAATGAAATACTAGTAACTGACATTCTGGATACGTTCCCTACACATTACATAACTTGGAAAGAACAAAGGAAAAAGCCCAAGCATGACTCCAGTATTTCATATAGAAAAGCACTGCAGGAGAAAACTTTGTTTAAAAACATTAAAACTCAGGTGAATATAAATACATTTTTGGTTAATCTGTGCTATAGCATATAGAAATCCTGTCAGATATTCAGTCTGCTGGGTAACTCATTTGCATTTTTCATGTCTGACTGTATTAGTAGAATATACACTGATGCATATACTGACATATATATACATATACATATATAAAATTCAGATCATGAAATTTTGTTTTAAATACACGTACTTAAAACCTCTACCTCTAAAAACAAATACATTAGCCTCTAATAGGCTAATTCTCAGAGTTCCTTCACAAACCAATCAGAACACAGCTTCTCAACAATGGCAGACGACCAATTAGCTGCTCTTTAAATCCATTATCTATCAGTGAGTGTTTTAAAATTCAGATGTATAACAGAAATAGCATCCCCAGCACAGAACACAGATAGAATCCTGGCTTTGAAAATAAATGTCTTGGTTTCCTTGATGTTTAGTTCCTACAGATGTCTACTCTTTGCCTCTGCATTTATCTAGCAGTGGGAGAGCATTTTCTAGTGACAGCATTCTATTCCATTGGCACTACCTTCTAATCAAAGGAGTCGGCTGGCATTTCCTTTGCCGTTTTGTTCAAGGGAACTAACACGACATAGTTTGTATTTGATATCACTCCCATAATCACAGTGAGTTGTGTGTTTTAATGTAATTTACAATGTGCCAATACCACTGAGGTAAAGCAGAAGTAGCCCTGGCGTTTTTAAAGGGGAAAAAAAAAGTCTCCCAGGAGAACAACACATAAAAGGGACCTGGTGGTGTATATCTAAGTTCTACGAAGTAACTCAAAACTACTGCCAGAATGGACACATTGGATATCTGGTATTTTCGTTCAAAGAAGAGAAACATGAAAACACTCAATATACTTCCTTTAGAAAGGATGCAACTCACAAAAACGGGGCTTTACTTTTTTACTTTTACATCTCAAAAAAAAAAAAAAAAAACAACTTCTTAAAATGATATAAGCCAGACCAAGTTGTTTAATATAATACAATACTTAACAACCTTGTCATTTGTTTTTGAATACAAGAATCTCAGAAATGTAGGAAATCCATGATAAGTGATAGCAAGAATGTTTAATGCCATTGCCTAGATTTTTTTTAAAAGGAAAATTTACCATAGTTGAAATACAACTTCTAAAAAATACAGTGTTTTATGCGCTCACAGTTCCAGATTACTAACTTTATAAATTAAAGGTGAAAGTTATCCATATACAAACAAGGCCTCTTTTTCATTGATTTCAATCTCGATTAAACCTTTGGATATTTCAATCTTCAAATTCACAAGGTAAGGCTGAGTTTATCAGATATAAATAAAATGTTTAAAGTCCACGATGTATTGTAGCACTAAAGAAACAAATGCATCAAATATTTACAGGCTGGCTACAATACTTTAAAAAAAAAAAAAATTCAAATGTGTATCAACATCAAGCCACACTGTTTTTCCAATTTCTCTGGCTGCAAAAATGGGGCAACAGCATTTTTTCTCACTCATTTTTCCTCTCAGTCCTTAAGTCAGAGGCAGGTCTTAGGTCAAAGGGCGAGGTCTTTTGGGAGGTGGTGGAGGCATGAGCTCTGTGTCAGGGTCCAGATGATGCTTTCGCTTCTGTCCTTGAGAAGCTGCCGCACATCTGTCGATGAACTCAAACAGCATCTCCTTGGTGACCGGGTTGGAGATGCTGTTGCACACAGCTGTGGACAAAGGGAGACACGGGTCTCACGTGAGGGTTAATTAAGGCAGCTGACTCACCCACACAGGGCGATGCGAAAGGGGAAAGGTTTTCATCCCAATATGCTAAACGCTTTCAGTTCACCAACTGGGGTGACACGCTTCCCCCAGTAAACGATTCTCCGCCCTCCCCTGCCCCCAAAATGAGTGCTTCTCTGGTGGCTACTTTTTCTTGTACCGTGAATTTTAAACCAAAACTTTAAGTGTTGGACTTACAACCACACCTTCACTATGGTTTTCCACCTCTCCAAAACTCTTTTTATAGGATTTTAACGTACCACAACCATCGTCTATACTCAACCAAAACTTCTACAGAAAACGTGTGCTATCATCCTTCAGTCGTATCTGTCAGAAGGAAACTCCACCCTGTCATGATGGCACCAGCCACTGTTTCCACTGAACAGGGAGGCGCCACTGTAGCTGGCAGATCATACTATTTTATTTTAGTAACTTGTTTAAGTAAGGTATTCTAATAAAATTATGAATAAATATGACATCTTTTCTTATGTGATCAAAATTGACCACCAGTCCTTTGAATTGTATTTATATATTTAGTTTGGGGGGAAAAAAGGACACTGGCTTAATTATTCCTATTTTCAAAGTTAACTCATCTTGTCTGAACACAGATGCTAGTTCCAACAGAACCCTTAAATGTACAATAGTAACTTTCATAAACTGCAAAACTGAAACTGGCAATTTCTGTAGTTTCTCATAAGCTTATCATATAATCAGCATCATCACTGACTGAGCAGTCTAAAAGCACACGATTCTATTAACCTTTAATCTTGGTTTTTATCTGTTTTTTTTTTTCTCGGCTTCACTAAAAATGCAATCCAGAGCAACCAGTTTACCTTATAAGATTAATTAATTTGTGTTGTTCTCCATGAAAGTAACTTACTATTCTGAATTCCCAAAGCACTTATATTATACCCAAAGAACTCTCTGAAGGATAGCATAGCAGGTTTCAGGAGGGTTTTTTTTTTGTTTTTTAATGGTTTTCATTTACTTTGTCCTCCGTTGTTTGTAAAGCTATTTTAGGAGCTGGAAATTACATTTTCCCCCTGCTAATTTTGTCTTTTACCATCTGGCAAACAATGGTTTTTGTAGTTCTGAATAGATCTGAAATTATCATGGCTTTTGTTGTTGTTGTTCAACAAATCCAACTTGTATACAGCCCATTATCCTGCCCTTTACACGTCTCCTTTGGGTGCCTGGGCACAAGCCCACAGGCCTAGAGACGGGAATCTACAAGCCAGCTCGAGTCAACAGTCACAGCCCCTTTCCCAGCCAGCAAGCACAGGGGTCCGAATGACCCTATGCCCCATCAAGCAGAACACCAAAGACAGCACATTTTGATTCTAAAACCCTAACGCGCACTCGCTCTCTCTTTTAATGTAGCAAACATTGGTAGGTTGTCATACTCACCCATGGCAGTGTTGTACGCATTAGGAAAACTTTTGTCTGTTCTCTGTCGCATGAAGACCCAGCTGTTATTCTCAAATTTGCATTCTATAATTTTGTTGTCATACTGTTTTAGTTCTTTTGTCACCTGTTTTAAAAGAGAATTGAGGAAAATATTTAAATCATTCAAAAGGCTTTTTGCTCCCACTATGTGACAGACACATTAGGGAATGCCAAAAACACCTCAGTAACTCTTCACGCAGAGCCTTTTGTCATCGGAAGTGTCTCACCAAGCCTAAGGATATGGTGTGCACTCCCTTGTACACATGCTCATTAATCCGACATTTTATAAATAGTCGTGAAAACGGCTGTCAATATATAGCAATTAAAAGAGGCTAAGCAGAAACCAGCCACTTCTGGGCCAAATGCAAATAGGTTACCATAGGGACCAATGCCTTCAATATTTCTGCGTCCCTATGGCTTTCAGAAATTGAGGATGCTGCTTAGGTCTGTCAGCTTTCAGAAGGGTCTCACTGTCTAAATTCCTATGTCAAAACCTAAGAAGTTCCCTTTACTAGTTGAAAGAAAAAGTTACACACAAAAAGTAAACATTAGGATCAGATTCAGGTAATGCACATCCTAAGTATTTTGCTTTTCAAGAAGTAATAACTAATCCAAACTCTAATCTTTAGGTTAGTTACCCTTTCCATCTCCAAACTACTATGAACATACAGATGAAGCTACTTTAGATTTTAGTTTGGTTGGTTTTTTTGGCTACTTCACCTCAGATGATTGAATATGAATTACAACTTACTCTATCAAAGCTAACGAGTATCCATGGTAACCATAAAACCTTTTAAAAGATATTTCATCAGGCTGTGAGGATAGTTTTCATAAATAGGAACCTAAGCTTATCTTTGCAGTTTTCAAATCAAATGCCAGTCATGGTAATATTTTAATTCTGTCCTCATCTTTCACAGCTAACAACTTTTCCTCACAATATGGTAGATTGCAATCATTTAAACTTCATTAGCATTATTTGAAATGCTCTCATTTTTCTACCCGCAGATTCAATACCACCTAGGAATACGAAGGGAAGCAAATTTTTAAAAGATGCTTTCAATTCACAGATTAGGCAGTGCACGTCTTCATAAAAACTATCAAATTGTATTCCTTTTCCCTTAATGAGTATTGCATTTGATTGGATTATTTGCATCTTCAACAAATCCAACAGGACCAATACATTCAGTGGCTCTGGAACAGACATGCCCCAAAAAATGATGTTCCACTTAGCAAACTTGCTAGAATTATTCTCAAATATTCATTATTCTAATCTCAATTCCCCTCCCTTTCTTCCTAAAGATCCACCTCCTTTTACTTTTGATACATTATCTATAGCCAAGTATTAGGCAACTTATTCAGCTAGATAACCACATTTATCACATGTAGGGTCTAACAGAGCTGAGTTTCTAAACCTTTCAGAGTCTCCATTTTATAATCCTAAAATGGGCAAAGGAGTTCCTAATTTACTGGGACACTGGAAGAACAATAAATGAAAGTACCTGGCACAGAGTGGCCAACGAGTAAAATTCTTAATTAAATATAAAATTAGGAAATAACATACTGCTTTCAAAAAAAAAAAACACTTTATAAGTAAATTCACTAAAGAAACCAGGATGACATGGAAAGGTATGCTTTGAAAACAGGTGTCAAGAAAATTATATTGTATGTACTACACAAGACAGGCTTGTATCAACAACGTGCAGTTCGTACTTTTACTGACCCTCAATTGTAGTAAGTCTTTATCATATAGCTCATCATTCTTGTGTTCCTGGTTTCAGAATTGCTATAAATTATGTGCTGCTCGATCTGACTACAGCAATTAAGCAGCATTATTAGGTATCTGTGTATCTATTTGGACATGCACTAACAATAACTGGGAAACAGCTTTCTGAAAAATGCATGCACTTGCCATTATACTAACTGAAATTATGTCCATGTTCAAGAACAATTCATTGTTCTTTATTGATCACATCAGTTATATTCCCAAGGTAGACACACTGCAAGGTACTCATTTGGTTCGGCAGTAAAATATACTTAACTGACAGAAATAATACTTCTCATATGTGCACAAACTAAAGACAGTTGTCACTAATGATCAGATCAAGAGAATGAGGAAAACTCATTCTACAAGGGAGGAGTTTAATTTTAGTATCCAAATTCTAATTCTCTGACAATAACCATCCTCAGCCAATTACGTATTATTATTTACTAAAATAAGACCCTGTTCGGCCTTCTATAATCAACTCTGTTACTCTAGTTTGAGCTCATAAGAGCTTGAAAGTAATAAGAAAATATTTATAAATCAGGATTTCATATCTGTACTAATAATTATACTGAATTAATGAATTTTACTGTTTTTTTTTAAAAGAGCAATGAATATACAATGTATTTTATACTGAAAAATATTTTGTTCATGTATCCATCTTGTTCAGTACCACACTCTTTATACGGTTTGAATCTACCAATAAAATGAGGTTAAGAGACAGTCCAATGAAACCGGATCTAGTATCTCTGGAGGTGGTTTTTTGTTTTGTTTTGTTTTGTTTTTTAAGAGAGGGAGAGAGAGAGACAAAGAGAAGGGAGTGGGGAGGGGCAGAGGGAGATAGAGAATCTTAAGCAGGCTCCACACCCAGCACAGAGCCTGACACGGGACTCTATCTCACAACCCTGAGATCATGCCCTGAGCCGAAATCAACTGGGCCACCCAGGTGCCCCTAATGTCTCTGGAGATTTTAAATTAGCAGCTCAACAATAATACCTGCAACAAAGAGCCCAAAGTAGAGTCAGGTACAATCACAGGTGCTGCACTCTGCACTATTCTTACAGAACACTTCCTGTAACTTAAATGCTAGGCAAATACCTACACTTCCAAGTCACAAAAGGCAAACCATCAGTGTTGGCTGAACTGACCTATACGGAACAGGCAAAGTTGCATTCCTATTTCTAGTAGTGGGATAAAACTCTAAAACTTGCTGTCCCTGTTTCGGGAGAGCTGTTTTTGCTATAAAGAGCTCATCTTGGGGTGCCTGGATGGCTGTCGGTTAAGTTTCCAAATCTTGCTTTTGGCTCAGGTCATGATCTCAGGGTCATGAGAGCAAGCCCTACGTTGGGCTCTGCACTCAGCAGGGCATCTGCTTGTCCCTCTCTCTCTGCTTCTCCCCACACTTGTGCTCTCTCTCTCTCTCTCAAATAAATAAATAAATAAATAAATAAATAAATAATAAATAAATAAATAAATAAATAAATAAATAAAATCTTTTTTTGAAAAAAAGAGCCGATCTTTCTTTTCTAGAGAGACTGCACAAAGGGTGGAGGGGAGGGGGATTTCTCTGAATTAATTTGCTCTGGAGACACTTTAACAAATATCCTTAGACTGAGAAAGCCATCAGTGAGTTGTAGTGATTCTATTTTTAACTTTTAATTTTGAAATAATTTTAGATTTACAGAAAAGCTGTGTATAGATGGTATAGAGAGTTCTAGTATTCCTGTCACCCAGCTTTCCCTAATGTTCACATTTGATGTAGTATGGTGCATTTATCAACTCAAAGAAATTCACACTGGTACAACACAATTAACTGAACTGCAGACTATTCAGACTTCAGTTTTTCCACTAATGTCTTTATCTGTTCCAGGATCCCATCTAGGAAATCACACTGCATTTAGTCATCATGTCTCCTTAGTTTCCTCTGATCTGTGACAGTTTCTCAGACCTTCCTTGACACTTTCGAAGAGTAGTAGTCAGATATTTGTAGAATGTTCCTCAAGTTGGAATTTTCTGATGTTTTCTCATGTTTGGACCGAGGTTTGGATTTGGGGGACAAATGCCAAGAGGTGAAGTGCCTTTCTCGTGTAATATCTGGGGGGGGGGTGATATCATGACTTATTACTGGTTGATGCTAACCCTGAGCACTTCGTTAAGATGGTGTGTGCCACGTTTCACTACTGTAAAGTTACTACTGTTCTCCTCTTCATACTCTATCGGTTAGTTATGAGTCACGATGAACAAACAGCCCCACTCAAGGAGAAGGGAAGTAAACTCCACTTCCTGGAAGGAAGAGTAAAGTTGTGGACATTTATTAAAACCACTACAGACATTACTAAGTTTCTTGAGAGAGATATTTTGAGACTATACAAATACCCTGTTTCTCCTTAAAGTTTTGCTCATTAATTTTAGCATTCCTCCATGAATCTTGCCCGCACCAATTATTCCTGTGCTGTTCTGCTGGGGTTTTCTCTTTTCTCCATCCCTTCTACATTTATTATCTGGACTTTTTCTGTAAGGAACACTTGTCCCACTTCCCTCATTTATTTATTTGCTTATTTGTATCAGTATGAACTCATGGATATTTATTTTATTCTTTGGTTTATAATAAAATACTCCTGTCATTTATTTTGTTGGTCAAATTGTTCCAGTTTTGGCACTGGGAATTCTCTCGGATTGGCTCCTGTGTCCTTTTAATTTGCTTCCATTTTTACTTACTTACCTTCTTATTTTCAGCATTTACTTTCTGGCAATTCAAGAGCTTACTCTCCAGGCTCATCTTTGTATTTTTTCTGCCCCAGCCCTAGAATCAGTCATGAGGTCCTCTATCAGCATTTTATACGAACAACATCACTCCTCAACAGTCCAGGAGGCTATGCTAAGAAAGTACTGTCACTACCTGTTCAGGTCAGAATTTAAAAGTATTATTGAGGGAAGGAGAGAGAGAGAACGACAACGAGACTCTGAAGATGAATATACGTTTTACTTAGAAGTTTCATGCCATCTTTTGTGAACTGCTCTCTGGAGCTAAACTAAGTTGGCCATTTTTTCATTTTGAAGTTATAATTCTACTCTTTGGTAATTCAAGTTCTACCTCTATAGAGTTACAGAAGGTCAATTTTAAAAACATATCTTAAGTAGATGAAACAAAAATCTTATTTTCATGTAAATAACTTCAATTTCTAGTACTTATAAAGACATAGAAAATAAGGTAAGTCAGAAATGAAATGGAATTATAAAAGTTTTCCTGAGGTGTCAGAACAATACAAATAGCTTAAATCTGAATTATTAGATAAATAATCTTTTAGAAATACTACATTATAGTAGGGCCTTGATATATTCCTTTTAGAAAGTACATCCACTACTGGAGAAAGTAAAACATCTGACAAGTTACCCTCCTTAAAAAAAATGTTACACCTACCACTACTATTATTTATAAATAACATACTTCCCATCTGCTAGGCTGGAAACAGAGTAGCAGGAAGTCTCTCCCTTGGGAATGGTGGGGTCTTCAAGCCCTTCAATCAGCCATTCAATTAATCAAAGCAGCCAATAAAAAGAAGGCAACTAGAACTCTGCCTTATTTATCCTAAAGGTCATTACAGACAAGTCACAACTCCAGGGTATGAAATTCCCACTAAATTACGGATTATTACCTTCCAGTAAAGTCATAGTTAGTTAGTTAGTTAGTTCTTACTCAAAATATAACAAATCTTCATACAGAATAACAGACATACAGATAAAACAATGATATGCTGGCAATGGTTACTGGTGGATGGTAGAATTAGGAATGACTTTCACCGGTGTCATGCTGTATTTTCCATACTTTCTATGTTAATATGTGCTTAACTTTCATATTTTTAACAATGAAAGATTCCTTAAACAACTATTTCATAAAAGAAAATAAATACCCAGTTGGTTTTTAATGCAGTGGTACAGAAAAATAAGAGATAAACATTTATAGAAAACAAAGTCTTCGAATCAGGCCCCAAGACCACAGTTCCCAAACTGTGCAATGAGGTATCCTCATGTGCTGCAACAAACTCACAGAGGTACTGTGGGATACTTTAAACTTTTGGGGTAACAGTGGCATGTGTTGGACACCATGCAAACTGTTAGCTGGAGGAAGTTCACAATTTCAATATGAGATTCCTTGAGATGACATTATACCTTTGCAAAGCTGAGTTTTGGGTAATTACTGTGATAAAAACCAAGTACCACAAAAATCAGTGTGGAACAATAAATGAAGTTGGTGGGGTATAATCTGACTCCAAGGTTTGAGAAGTTATGCAATCCTTAACTGGTGCTAAGTTGTTAAAATCTAGATACTTATTAAATTGTTTGGCTCCGTCCTTTCAATCAATGGAGGTGTTAGGTATTTCTTTTGGCTTAGAGATGCTGTGTATGAGGCAAAATGAACCAAGAAAGTTTCATAGCCTCTACCCTAAGGCCTTTTCATTCATTTCATTCATTCATCCTTCCCCAGATCCTAGTCTCTAAAGCCACATGTAAGCTTGTATCTAGCACTTAGTGGAAACCAACCAGAGTAGTGAACAACTTTGCCTGCGGTGTAGAATATAGATCATGGTAGAGAATGAAAATTTCTATCAAGTTAATCTCATTGGTTTTGATCTAGATCACTAAAATATGTATTCCCCATTGATCTCCCCATTGTCAGCACGGTACCCAGTCCCGGAGAGATCCTCAGAGAGGATGTTAACCAAATTCAAGAGAATTGTGAGCTTCAGCTTATCAAACCAGTTTGTACTGTTTGATGGCTGGTTAAGTAAAGTAAACTAGTACTATCTCTAGCCTTTCTCTGCCTCTTTCCTCCTTTCTACCTCTTCTTTCTTTCCCCCAAAACAAAACAAAAGGTTTTAGGGTTTTAATATCCTCAGTTTGTTGTCTGAATAAACAATGCATTTGTATTTTCTGTTTCTGGGTGCCTGACATGGAGGCGAGACATCCATTTGCCATCACAGTATTAAAAGCAGCACTTCTATATATAAGACTGATGAATCACAGACCTGTACCCCTGAAACAAATAATATATGTTAATTAATTGAATTTAAATAAATTAAAAGTAAATAAATAAAAGCAGCACTTCTGCTTTTGACACTAAAGAACAAGTAGAGAAAGTGAAAGATTTGTCTCCCCCTGTCCCGCCCATTGGTCAAGCAATATCAACTATTTCTAGAACTATGTGACTCATTTTATATAAATGAATATTAACAATTTATTCATTGAGCTCTTAGCATGTACCAAGCATTATAAATTTGTGACCCATACACATAATCTCATTTAATTCGCACCACAATCTTATAAGGTAGGAATTATATTACTGCTCTTCAACAGGTATGGAGTCCAAAGTTTAGAGTAATTAAATATCCCGCCCAAAGTCACAGATCTAGAAAATGGAACAGCCAAGTCTCAAATACAGGTCTCCCTGTCCAATGCCACAATGCCATTTCATATCCCACCAGCTATTACAAAGCCTGGCACTCCATGGACAATAAATGCAGAATGAAACAAATAAGGTTATTTTCCTGCTCAGAATGTGGCTGAAATTGGGTATAAAAACCTTTCCACATGTAAGTTTAAGAAGTCAGTCATATGAGAACACAAACACATTGGACCTAACGCGGCACCAACAATGCTCTGTAGATCCATCCTTCCCACCATCTGACAAATATTATTGAGCAGCCATGTGTCAGGCACGGAGTTGTAGACTGGTGATACAGACACAGTCCCTGTCCTCTGGAATGTATAGTCTAGTGAAGAGTCAAGTGACAAATTACAAATTATGATAAGAGCTATGAAGAAAACAGATATGCAACAGAAATTAATGCCGGGAGAAAGCTATCTGGTTTTAGGTGCGGTAGTTTGAGGAGATGATATTTAAGTTGAGATTTACAATATGGCGAGAAGCTGGTTTATGGAAAGAAGGAAGGACAGGGAAAGAAGGAGAAAGAGAGAGAGAGGAGAACAAATGAGAGCAGGTGGGGGGGGAAGGGGAGTCACATACGTCAGGCAGTGATTAACAGTATGTCCAAAGGTCTGAGGTGAAAAAAATCTTAAGATCTTGGCATGCTGAAAGAACTGAAAATAAAGAATGTTCTCTGCAAGCCTTTAAAGAGGGTTCCACATAAGTCTGACTCATTCCCAAACTCTTCCTCTCATATGGTATACCCTATATATACCCTTTTATATCATATATATAGAGAGAGAGGGTCCAGCTGCCTACTTGACATCTTTATTTGAAATTCCCATAGACTTCTCAAACCTGACATATTCAAAATTCAACTCTATCTTCCCCCAAATGTACTTCTCTATCTCAATATATGGGAACTCCATTCACCCAGTTCCTCATGACAGAAACGCTGGTGCCCTCCTGATTCCTTTCCCCTTTTATTTCCCCTCATATTTAATTCATTTCCAGGGTCTATCAATTCTACCTCCAAAATATATTCTACACATGTCCATTTGTCCCCTCTGTCTTTCAGATTCCTACAAGAGGCTCTTCTACATTTTCCCCAGCCCATCAATTTTTACAGTGCAGGCAGATTGGTCTTTGAAAAATGCAAGTCCAATCAAGTCATAGCCTTGCTTAAAACACAAATAAAAGACATACAGGTTGGGAAGGGAGAAATAAGACGGTCTCTATTCACAGAAGACATGATAACTTACATAGAAGAAATCTATAAAGATGCTCCTAGAACTAATAAGTAACTCTCACAAAGTTGCAGAATACAAAGTTAATATACTAAAACCAATTGTATTTCTACATATTAGCAATGAGCGGTTAGAAGTTTAAAATTTAAATGGTATCATTTACAGTAACTTTCAAAAACGTGAAATACTTAAGTATGAATAAAAAAAAACCATGCAGGATCTGTATGCTGACAATTATAAAACACCTATAAAAGAAAAAATCAAGGAGGACCTAAACAAATAGAAAGATACACCATCCTCATGAGTTGGAAGATTCAATATTGTTAAGGGATTGTTATCATTCCTAAATGATCTACAGATTCAACATAATCACAAGCAAAATGCCAAAAGAATTTTTTATAGATATCAGCAACCTGATCTAAAGTTTATATGGAAGGACAAGGAAATCAGAACAGCCCAAACAGAAAGAACGATATTGGAGAATTGACATTGATTTCAAGACTGAGTATAAGCTACAGTAATCAAGACAATGTGGTATTGGTGAGCAGAGAGACACAAAGGTAAGTGGAACAGAGAGAGTCCAGAAGTGGATCCATAATTACACGGTCAACTGATATTTGACAAAGTTGCAAAGGCAATGCAATGAAGAAAAGATAGTCTTTTTAACAAATGGTGCTGGAGCAAATTACACACCCCTATGCAAAATAATGTACCTCAACACAAATATTTCACTTTACACAAAAATTAACTCAAAATGGGAAATACACCTAAACATGAAACCTAAAACTATAAAATTTCTTAAATAAAAAACAGAAGGAAATCTTTGTGACATAGGGTTAGGCAAAATTTCTTAGAAACAACACCAAAAACATGATCCATAAAACAAAAGTTGATAAATTTTAAAATTTATGCTCTGTGAATGAAATTTATTTCATTTTCATTTCATTTCAAAATTTATTGCTAAGTGAATGAAAAGGCAAGACCCAGGTGAGGATAAAATATTTGCAAATCGCATATCTGACAAAGGATTTGTATCCAGAATAAAGAACTCTTTTTTTTTTTTTAAAGATTTCATTTATTTTTTTACAGAGAGAGAGACAGCGAAAGAGGGAACATAAGCAGGGGGAGCAGGAAAGGGAGAAGCAGGCTTCCCGCTGAGCAGGGAGCCTGATGCGGGGCTTGATCCCAGGACCCTGGGATCATGACCTGAGCTGAAGGCAGATGCTTAACTGACTGAGCCACGCAGGTGCCCCTAAGCATCTAACTCTTGATTTCAGCTCAGGTCATGATCTCAGGGTCCTGAGACTGAGCCCCACAGTGGAGTCCATGCTGAGCACAGAACCTACCTAAGGTTTTCTCTCTACCTCTCCCTCTGCAGCCCCCCCACCTCATGCACACTCTCTGTGTAAAAAAAAAAAAAAAAAAAAAAACAAAAAAAATGGGCAAAAAACATGAACAAACCTTCACTAAGGAAGATATATGGATGGCAGATAAGCACATCAAGCCCAACACATCATTAGTCATTAGGAAAACAAATTAAAATCACAATGAGATACCACTATACACCTATTATAATGTCTAAAATAAATAAAATTTACAAATATGAACAATATCAAGTGCTGACAAAAATGTAAAGCAATTGAAATCTTCTATCATTTTGCTGGCCAAAATGGTATAACCACTTTAGAAGACAGTTTGGCAGTTCCTTTTTTTTTTTTAAAGATTTTATTTATTTGACAGAGAGACACAGCGAGAGAGGGAACACAAGCAGCGGGAGTGGGAGAGGGAGAAGCAGGCTTCCCGCGGAGCAGGGAGCCCGATGCGGGGCTCGATGCGGGGCTCGATGCGGGGCTCGATCCCAGGACCCTGTGATCATGACCTGAGCCAAAGGCAGACGCTTAACGACTGAGCCACCCAGGCGCCCCAGGCAGTTTCTTTTATCAAGTAAAACATACACTTACCACAAGAACCAGGAACCCCACTCCCAGGTATTTACTCAAGAGAAATGAAAACATACGTTCGCAGAAAAACCTGAATACAAATGTTTACAGCAGTTTTATATATAATCATTCTAAACTGGAAACAACTCAAATGCCCTTCAACCACTGAGGAGATAAACAAATTTTAGTATAAAAAGGAATACTATTCAGCAATAAGGACTATTGATAAAACCAATAACACAGATGAATTTCAAATGCAGTATGCTAAGTTAAAGAAGCTAGACTTAAAAATCTGTAGAGTATGCGACTCCATGTACATGACATCCTGGAAAAGGCAAGATTATAGGAATAGAAAACAGATTGGTGGTCACAGAGTTTGAGAGTGGGAGGAGGGGTGACTGATTACACGGGGATGTCCCACAGGATTTTGGGGGGAGCTGATGGAACTGTGCTATCAGTACTCCTCCCTTATTTGTGGACCCCCAGCAGATGCCTGAAAATGTGGATAGTACTGAACCCTACATATACTATGTTTTTTCCTATACATGCATATCTATGATAAAGTTTAATGTTAAAATTAGGCAGAGGAAGAGATTAACAACAGTAACTAATAATAAAAAAGAACAATTACAGCAATATATTGTAATAAAAGTTATGTGAATGTGGTCTCTCTCTCTCTCAAAATACCTTATTGTTTGGTACTCACCCTCCTTCTTGTGATGAAGAAAGACGATAAAATGCTTACATGAGATGAAGTGAGGTGAAAGCCGTAGGCCCTGTGACTTAGCATTAGGCTACTACTGCCCTTCTGATGATACCATAGGTCAGAAGGAGGATCATCCACTTCCTGACCATTGCTGATTGTGCACATAACTTGAAACCACAAAAAGTAAAACTGCAGATAAGGGGGAACTACTGTATCTTGATTCCAGTTGTGGGTATACACCTGTATGCATTTGTCTAAACTCACAAAATTATCTCCCAAAGGAATGAACTCAGTGTATGTTCAATTTTAAAAGGTGAATTAAAACAAAAAAGAAACAAGAACAGCATCAATTTTTTAAAAAGTAAATCCAATCACATCATGCTTTGTTGATGGCTTCCCATTACAAAGTACTAAATGATACAGTCTTTACTTATCTTTCTAGCTTGTATGAACTGTCTTTAAATGGTAGATTTAAATGGTAGATTTTAAAGCTTTCATTGGTTGTGTATTGTTTTTATTATCCCAAGCATGCATAATCTAACTGTCTTTAAAATCCCCGCCATGGATTAATTTATTTAATCCTTGTAACAACCCTTGGGAGTATCTCCATTTTTCTAGATAAACAGAGGCACAGAGGAGTTAAGTAATTTGACGAGGTCTCAGAACTAGTAAGTGACAGAGAAATGTATTGTACCCCTACTAAGTTTTCTAATACAATATCTAATTTAATCTGTATAAATATCTAATAAGACTTAACAGAAACTGAAGCCCAGAGAATTTAATTAATTTGCATAAGGATACAGAGCTCATTTGTTTTGGTACCAAAATTCAAATTCTAGGTCTTTGTGAGTCAAAAACACAGGCCCTCCTTATCCTTAAGAATCTAGGCTCTAGGTTGAAAATGTATTAAAGGAGCAAAGATAGATTCCACTTGTGGACAATTTTACTTCTTGTGTAATAAACTGTAATTTAAGTAACTATTTCCAAGGATTACATTCCACTCGGGAGAGTCTGGGGATGGGAGACAAAGTGATGTGACAAGGACGAAGAGCGTAACATATTGGCTTGAACTAAGCACAATGTCTAACAAGTTTCTTTTCCTTCACTTTCTCCAAATGCACCCCATTCTGACCTGCATCATTTCTGCTGTTTGCTATTCTAGTTGCAGCACAAACCACAAATCATAGCAAATTGCAGAATTTCTCAATCATTAAGGATTTACAATAGGTTAATTTTAAAGTGGACTGCATTTCACAGCTGCAAAGCTTTTGTCTGATTTCTAAACCAAATGAGAAGTCATTAGTGGACTGAAGACCTTTCTGTGGGCATGACTAGCAAAAAGAAAAGGTCATGTGGACAAAACAGTCACCTCTGCCAGGTAATGGCTTACTAAGCAGAGGGCCAAACTTGGTGACACAATGCATCGCTCCCTGTTTAGTACCAAGCACGACAAGAAATAGAAGCAGATCATAGATTCAGTGCATGCTTGGGATAATAAAAACAATACACAACCAATGAAAGCTTTAAAATCTACCATTTTAGGGAGAAGGCTAAAAGCAATAGGCATGTCTAACACTTTTTTTTTCTTCCTAAACAGTTATAAGTATGACAAAAGACTTACCTGATTTGCTTATTTTTTAAGATGTTTGTCCCATAGCCTATGCAAATAATTCATAAAATATATTTGTCAGATTGAATCTGATAAATGGTAAAGGGGCAGAGGGAGAAGAGAGAGAATCTTAAGCAGGCTCTATGCCCAGTGTGGAGCCCGACATGGGGCTTGATCTCAAGACCCTGAGATCATGACCTGAGCTGAAATCAAGAGTCCATGCTTACTAAGCCACCGAGGTGCCCCTATTTCACACCCATTTTAAACCCAACTATTCAACAATGCTCTTTTTCTAGTGTAGAGACCCCAAGAGAACGGTCTATCCACATGGATCAACGTGGCATTTGGCAATAAGCCAAAATGCTATGAAAAATGAAAATTTCCTTTCTGTTCTGCCCACCATTTAAGAACGCCAACAAAAATGCTCAAGTTCTTCGCTTTTGATAATCTTTTAGACTAAATGCTTTCCTTTAAAAGGACTCAATTTGCTCCATCAGCACTAATGGGCACCAAAGCCCACAGACCCACACACCTTTGAATCATTAGCTTAGGTACACACAATGCCTTAGTTTAGTGATAATGCTCCTGTGATAACTAGGACCCATCTGAACAAACCAAGCTTTCCAGGATCCCTTTCTTTTCTTTTTTTTAAATTTTATTTATTTGACAGAGAGAGAGAGAGACAGCTAGAGAGGGAACACAAGCAGGGGGAGTGGGAGAGGGAGAAGCAGGCTCCTGGCCGAGCAGAGAGCCCGATGCGGGGCTCGATCCCAGGACCCTGGGATCATGACCTGAGCCGAAGGCAGACGCTTAACGACTGAGCCACTCAGGTGCCCCTCCAGGATCCCTTTCTTACAAGTCTGTACCTCAGGTCAATGCAGACTTGCACTGAGATATTCTGACTGCAGTACCTGTAACCTGCCTTTGCTATGTCCACTCAGCTATTTAGTCATTCTTTTACTCCTTGCCATGCACATTGCATTCTATTTTTACATATGTTTTCTCAGCAGCTATGTTTCTTCTTTGAGAAAGAAATCCTGGAGGTACTGACAAAGGTATTACACAAATACAGAGTGATAGTAACACTGCTTAGAATCCAAGGGTCCTATTTTTTGTCTCTATGTATCCTTTAAAGGATATTCACAATAGATTTATTTAAATCTGCCTCATCAGCTTCATGTATTGGGCAATCAAAAACTACTCAGAAGATGTTGGAAGTTTGAAAATGATTACAATAAATTATCTGCATCCAGTGTCACACTCCCTAAAAACCTTCTCAAAAAAAAATTTTTTTTCCCCAAAACATACCACAAACCCCTTCCATAAAATCCAATACTTTGGGGCTGATAGGAACTTAGATCATCAAATCAAATACTTTTATTCTAAAATATTCAAATACTAAAATGCATCCCCCATTATCTCTATTAATTAGTGTATCTTTATGTGTGTGAACATTCATGCATTGAGGAGGTATAAAACCAGGAGGAAACAGAAAATTCAATTATTTTCATAACTGGTACACAAAACTTACTTAATGTTTTCATCTAAGATAGTTATTTTCATCAGAACTATTTACTTTTAAAATTACTGCTGAGATTTTTCCTTCACAGGGAAGGGAAGGGGGGGAACTAACATTTATGAAATAACTGCTATGTCGCCAGCGCCGGGCAAGGCCCCTTATATACATTATTACCCCTTTATACTAATGAAGACATTAAGGATCAGAGTATTTAATTCTTTCAAGGTTGTGTTTGGATCTAGAGTTTTCTATCATAGTGTCTCTTAGTAGTATCAGGGAAATTCAACATACAAGAGGAAAGGAAAATTTTATTATTGTTCACTCCTAATCAAGAAATTACTAAATAGTTAGAATGGCCAAAATTAGCAAGTCAGGAAATGACAGATGTTGGCGAGGATGTGGAGAAAGGGGTCCCTCTTACACTGTTGGTGGGAATTCAAGCCGGTGCAGCCATTCTGGAAAACAGTACGGAGGTTCCTCAAGACGTTAAAAATAGAACTACCCTATGACTCAGCAAGTGCACTACTGGGTATTTACCTCAAAGATACAGATGTAGTGAAAAGAAGGGCCATATGCACCCCAATGTTCATAGCAGCAGTGTCCACAATAGCCAAACTGTGGAAGGAGCCAAGATGTCCTTCAACAGATGAATGGATAAAGAAGATGTGGTTCATATATACAATGGGATATTACTCAGCCATCAGAAAGGATGAATATCTACCATTTGCATCGACGTGGATGGGACTGGAGGGTATTATGCTAAGTGAAATAAGTCAATCAGAGAAAGACAATTATCATATGGTTTCGCTCATATGTGGAATATAAGGAACAGGACAAAGGAGCATAGAAGAAGGGAGGGAAACCTGAATGGGAAGAAATCAGAGGGGGGAGACACACCATGAGAGACTCTGGACTCTGGGAAACAAACTGAGGGTTGCAGAAGGGAGGGGGGTGGGGGCATGGCGTAACCGGGTGATGGGCATTAGGGAGGGCACGTGATATGATGAGCACTGGGTGTTATATGCAACTAATAAATCACTGAACACTACATCAAAAACTAATGATGTACTATATGTTGGCTAATCAAACTTAAAAACATTAAAAAACAAAGAACAACAACAAAAAAGAAATTACTAAATAGCTAAACCAAAGAGCTAATGGAGTATCCTTTGCAGTCACCACAAACTAAAGGAGACAGGAGCTCTAATAGGAGGTCGTGTTAAGTTTAATGTAATAATCTTCTAAAACAGAAATAAGAAACTCAGGCTGCATGTGAGAAAAACAAACAAAAACAGACAAAAAGCCCACCAACCTCAAGTGCCATGGGTTGGCTAATACCAGTCTGGGGAAAACAGGTCTGGAAAGAAGTCAGGAGGAAGAGAAATCTCAAAGTAGGGAGGGAAAAGATGTGGAAAGGAAACAAAGGAAGTTCTAAGTGTCCTAAGCCAGGTCTGTGAAATGAAGATAAAGTGCTTTTCAGCTGAGTAATATACAACAAAGAAAGATTTCCATGATGATTAGAGCTATTTAAATTTCTAGTAGGTTTCAGTGATTTAAAACAGCCTTTTCTGTCCTGGCAACTGGTTTATCTGCTTTTATTTTCAAACTTGGGGGCTGGGGGAAGATCACTGCAAAGAATTATGCATGTACATAAAATGCACAAAAGTACTGGCTATTATCTAAAGATTTATAAGTATTGGATTGCGGATCTTTGAGAGAACAGAACTGTCACAATTCACAACTCCTGAAGATTACATGTGGAACCAGATTAAATTTCTCATTTAGGTTCCCCCACTCTCCCATCCCCTCCCTCCCCTTAGGTTTTTGTTGTAATCCTGTTCTGGTGAGGATAATGGGAATGTCTCCTAGCAGGAATAAAGAACAAGAATCAAAACTACATGGGCAGAGAAAACCCTACATCTTTGGACGTTCACCACTCAACTGCTCTTCTCAAGCCTTCAGAGAGTCTATTCTGAATAAGGTAGCTGTGGTTATCTATTATATTCTGGGCAACAGCGCTAAGCTACTTGGAATTAAGTCTGAAGAAAATAAGGTCAGTGGCTTTTCACCTTTCCTCTAAAAGGCAAATTGATGCTGAGTCAAAATAATGTATCAAGTCATACATGCTTGGCAGGAATGCTTTTAAATCACCAGGACTTTTATAGGATAGTCTCACACTAGTGTGCCTCCCTCTAATGTTGACTAAGTCAGCTCAATGCCATGACTATCAGAAATCACCAGCTGAGTCTCTGAAGAGTGCTCCTTCTACCAACGCCATGCTGTACCCCTTTGCCAACTTTTAGGCCAATATACCTGCAACCCTGAGCTCCCATGGCTTCCACTGTGCTGGACTGTTATGCCAGGAGCACACTCGCTACGTGAGGGTCTGCTCTACCCAAATGACAATACAGGAAGGATATGTGTTTGGGGGTTTATTCAAAACTGGAGAACACTATGGACAAGTAACAAGCTGAGAACAGATCATCTGCTTTGTCTGCCAGCTGCCGGCTGTCACAGAAGACACAGTGATCACCTGCTAGGGCTGCACTGTGTGCCCAAAGGCTCCAAATTATCACCGCTTTAACTGTCTTACCACCACACTTCAGATGTTACCACTATCATTTCCACTTTTGCTTTTGGAATGGTCCAGGAACAACAGTCCTTCAAATCCTACCATCTAAATGGTGTTAAATTTACATATAGTTATGCATCCCCCACTTTGATGTTAAATGGATATTCTAGTCCTTTTCTGTCCTTAGGACAGGGAAGGGGGATAAGTCCCTGCTTTAACTATTGCATAGCCTGGAGTTGCACTAGCAGATAAATGCCTGCTGATGGCAGAGCAAACAGCTGAAAAACCCAAAACTAATCATGAAACATGAACTCTGAGTTTAAAAGGTTAGCAATGGTTTGGCAAGTTAGGGGAAGTGGCAGAGTGAACATCTGGGGCTTAAAAAAAAAAAATCTGACATGATAAAAGGAAAAGTAGCTCATTCTTAGTTACATTTCTTTTTGCCGGTTGGTTTTTTGTTTTTTTTTTTTTGCAATTTTTTTCTTAAATAACTTTATAGAAATCAAAACCCAACAGAGAGAGAACAATTATGTTAATAATGCCAGGAAATTTGTTTGCTTTGTTAAATTGAGCTTCAAAAGCACTTCAATTGAACATACGTTTGTGATCACAAGTAATGCCTATTCTTATATCCATTTAAAATGTTTACTTTATTACAGCTTATTATAAATGTGAGTCTGAAATGCAGCACCATGGCTGCTCAATTTCCAGGCCACAATTTTATGATAATCGTATGAAATGTATTCATGTGTCAACAGAACTAACAATGCCCCAAATGGGGCTGTTAGCTGCTCTTTCTGATGGCCACACAGTTCTGCACTCCACAGCATTAAGAAACTGCTCCAAGCAGAGAGCTCTTTGGAGAATTTTAACTTCACTTGGAACATGTACTATTCTGTTATGCTCAGCTCAGTTTAACAGCTACTATCTCAAAATACAGGCAAGTTCCTACAAGAACACTGACCCTAAATACCCAAACATATGAATGGAATAAACTGGTTCTGTTACTTTATTTTATGGTTGGGTTTCCTTTTTAGGCAGTCTCCACCTAGTAGAGGGGATGAGACTGGAGAATTCCCCTGAACTTGATGTTCTCTATTGCGTGTGGTAGTAAAAAGGTACCTGGGAGATACAGTCTGTCACCCTGGCATCTCACAAAGGAGTAAGGGAACACTTACAACATATGCAGATCAAATAACTGGAAACGGATGGTAGGTCTAGAGGTGTCCGTCCCTCTCAAGTACTGGTTTCTCTGCAGCACTCTGACCTTTCTCATTTTTGTGACAAGTAGCCCGCATAACTGTCTAGGGCAGGGACTGAGATCTCAAGCAACTTTTTCTCGATTCAGCATTTTTTTTTTTTAAAGATTTTATTTATTTATTTGAGAGAGAGAGAATGAGAGACAGCATGAGAGGGAGGAGGGTCAGAGGGAGAAGCAGACTCCCTGCCGAGCAGGGAGCCCGATGCGGGACTCGATCCTGTGACTCCAGGATCATGACCTGAGCCGAAGGCAGTCGCTTAACCAACTGAGCCACCCAGGCGCCCTCGATTCAGCATTTTTTAAGGCTCTATTACACAGGTGCCAGGCCAAGTGCTTTTATGCTCATTATTTCATTCACACGATCTATTTGCATGCAGTGGACCATCTGCTTTGTAGAACAAGGGACAAGCATGTCCTGTCAGGAACCAGGATCATGTGGCAGTAAGCCATATATAGTTTTTTGCTTCATGTTTTTGTGTTTACTCTTAAATAACTTAACTTTAACTCTTAACTTTACTCTTAAGTAACTCTCTAAATTAATAAAGCTGTGCAAATGCTCCATCAATTTTAAGACAATTCACTTTTTACACCCAACTGCCTTACAAAGAGTAATAAGTCTAGAATCTTGGTTGGAAGGGAGCATAAGAGCTCACCTAGGCCAACTCTCTTTTCAGACTGAAAACCCTGAGGTTCACAGAAAGCCTACATTTTGTCCAAAGCCCATGTCTCTTTAGGAGCAGAGTCAGAACGTGGGTCCAGACTTCTGGCATCTCAGTCCAGCACAATGATCCTGTGATGTACAAGACAGTCCTTAACAAGCAAAAGGGATAATTTTGAGGACGAAATTTTTACTTGCAGTCATACGAGAAAAATGTTTGACCTAGTTCATCTAATATAAGAAAAACAGTTTATATTCCACCCTACTATGACACACACACATATACACACATTTCTAAAACATTTATATCCTAACTTGGTGTACTTTTGCTATTTTCCCTTCTATTTTATTTCATTAAAACAAAAACAAAATTGGTCCTTTCAAGACCAACCTCCAAAGTTAGGAAAAAACCTCACAGAGTATAGAGAATAATGCATCAATTTCACTATCAAGGAAGGCGGGGGAGTGCATTTCCCCTTTTCTAGTCTTGAATGATATGAAAAATGGAGGTGGGCAACTCTCAGGACAGGAATCTTCCTGCTCAGGATGCTAAGCTAGACCCCACCCCATGGCTCCTTTCCACCTTCCACATGTCATCTCCTTCCCCGTGAAGAGGCTGCCCTGGGCCAGGCACAGACTCTCACCCATCTCTTCCAGTCCCGCCGGCATAACACACTGGCAAAAAAGAGCTGATGCTTAACTTTAATAATTTCAGATGCCATTTTTCTCTACAGAATTAAGCCTATTTTGTCAGGTCCTGAAATACCATGTGATATATTACTTTACAGTATAACTCCTTCCTTCTGTGTATATTCTGCACCCCCCCCACCACCTTAGATGGTAAGCTCCCTGAGCAAACAAAACAAGTGCCCTTGTTTTGTTCATTGCCAGATCCCACTGAACACATAATGGGTGCTCAATAAATATGTGTTTAAAAAAAAAACTTGATGAATATTACACAAAGAAATTATAGAAATGACATCAGATGTTAAAACATTCCAGCCACAAAAAAAAAAGAAAAAAAAAAAAAACATTCCAGCCACTATTAAATGACTTTCATCCTCTGGACCGACCTAGTTCTCTTCTTGATCCAGGCATTTGTACTTATTCTTCCCTCTGACTGGCACATCATCCTCTTCTTCCCCTCTGGCTAGCCACTTCTCTTTTACCAGGATCACTTTCTTTGGGAAATCCTCTCTGATTCCACAGATTTTTGTGCTTCACTGATATACTCACAGTACCCTATTCTTATCTTACTTAGAAAGACAGCCTACTGAATTTTTTACATCTCCAACTTGACAATAAGCTCAATCAGGATGGAACTTTAATATAGTGCCTAGCACACAGTATGTGCTCAATTAAAATTTTTGCATGCATACATGCATGAAAAGTTATGTACTTCTGACCTGAAAACAAAACCAAAGCAAAATAAAATAAGCCCAACCTTAATGACCTAGTCATATAGATAATTAGATGGATCAACCATAGCTTTCTGAGTAAAAATCCTTTTAAAACATGCTGTCACATGAAATTTGTCTTCTACTTTGTGGATGTGGGTATGGTTCCTAGTGAAAGAGGAAATAGGATGTTAGCTATTGGGGAGATCTGAACGGGGAAAGAGGGAAGAGAAAATAAGCAAACAAACCATCAACCATGCCTTTTTACGTCAGATGGGAAACAAACCTACAAAATAGTTAAGGCATCCTATTCATTATAAACCAAGAATTTTCTGCTTCCTAAAGTATGAAAGATAATGACACATCCACCCTGTATTTATCAATACTGTTCACAGTAGCAGGAAAAAAGATAAAGTCATCAAGTGGCCAATGGGAGAAGCACAAGATAATACATACTGTAAACACGTAAATTTTAAATAAGTAATTTATTTACATAGCTTTACTGACAAGAACTCAAACTTAATAAACATACACTCTTCAGATCGAAAATGTCTTTATAAACATTAACCCTTCACCTTCTTATGAGCTAGTTTTGCAAGAGTCTAATTTTAAACAGTGATTTAGGACCCATGTAAACAAGGATGAATTCAAAATAGGTTTCTACCTGCCTGCTGCTACTTTGAAATGAGCCTTTACTTCCTTCTTAAAATAATTTCCCATATATCTTCCACAGTAAAAATCTTAAAAAATATCTCCATCAAGATTCTACCAAATCTACAGATATAAGGATCAGCAAATTGTCTCAAGAAACATGACTTGCCAAATTAGTTCAAAGTGGCCTTGGTAACAGTATTCAGACTACACAAAGCTGAAAGGCTACAGATGGAGAAAAGACATATGACAAGCCACTGAAAGTCTGCCCTGAGAGTACAAAGGGCTGGCTTCAAGTCTCTAATAATTTATCACTTTATTAATGATCCAATAGATGATTTCATGAATAGCCTATTAATAAGATCTAAATTCAAATTTGAAGGTTCTTTAGAATACCCATTAGGAAAAGTAATATAATGAAAGAATTCTAGAGGAGATAATTTTGCAAAAGAAAATTATAGAAAATAAAATAGAACTTGGAAAAAACATAAAAGATGAAGTCCTGGTAAATATTTAATATGTAAGGGAAATGGAAAAGCTGTAATCCCTGCAGAGAGAAATGACAATACCCAGACTCTCCGAACAAGATTTAAAATGAGACATTCCATTTTATTTATATATTATTGTTATTAACAGTTCTCACTCTTTTTAACAGAAAGAGAGTCATATTATTATAGCAGGAGGTACTTTTGGAGGAAAGACTCTTGAAGGAAGAAACAATATCCTACTGCTGGATGGAGAACTAGGGTGAAGTTTGAGCAGTTTGCAAGGCTCACTCTTTGTCCCATCTTTTTCTCTACATTCACCCAGAAAACTATAAAATGCTTTAAAAAAAAAAAAATTAACAAGGAAGATACAAACACAGAAGCAATCATTCCTTTATACTTGTTTTCTGTGTTTGGGCTGTGTGTGTGTGTGTTGTGTGTGTACATGCTTTGCAAGTACATGTGTATGTATATGATATATATAAAATTTTTTTTTCAGATCTTACATATCAAATCCAGGGCTATTAGAAAGCATGTAGCTGGATATTAAAAAGAAAAATCTAAAATTTAGACAAGAATAAATCAAACCTTCCAAATGAAGACAGGATAAGAACAGAAACCTTCGCTTTCATTTTTGAACCTTCCTAAGGCCTAGAATGATAAACAAATCCTAGTCCTCGATGTACATATACATAACTGCTTGTTTAGTCAGAAAATGGCATATTCAGGAATAAAATCCTACATCACTGGTGATCAGTCCTGCAGTCTTTAATTTCATCATTTGGATGTATGTGCTTATTTTTATTTATAGCCTCCAGATCTGCAGATATAGGACTTGTAGTTTCTAGTATTCACCCTATCTGGAAATTTATCAGATTCAACCCCCTCCTGCTCTTTGGTCCAAGAACAGGAGCACATGCTCCTTTTTTTTAGAGATATAGGTCATTTATACAACAAATGGTATCACTGTTATCACTGTGCAATCAAATTTCAGTGAATCAAAAGAACTTCCCCTACCACCACCTGCGGGGAGGTAGATGGGAGTACCTTTGTATCACAAAGAAACCAACCACAATTCTTCTACGGTTCAGGGCTATTTCTAGCACCTGCTCTGCAGGATGAGGAGGAAGGCCTCATCTGACCATGGTCTCTGATCCATACATTGTCAAGCACCTTGGAGTAGATCCAGTTCTTTAGGAATGCCAGAATGGTTGCCTCCTATAGACCTAACATTTTTAATTCTGCTTTATAAGGAAGGCTGTTTTAGAGTAATTCCAATTTACTATTGCTAATTAATATATCACCCTTTGGTAAACTAGATAAAATTTATAAGGAGTAGCAGATATATGTTACAATGAGGTCATTCAGTCATGGAAGGTTTCAAGTTTACTTTCCCCTGACTCCAAAGCTCTTACCCATATAGTCTCAATAAAGTTCTCAAAGCATTTATTTTATTTGACTTTGAATATTTTCACTTTCTTTTATAAACCCTTAAAGCCAAATAATCATAAATGTATTTTAGTTTGGGTTAAAACAAAAAACAAACTAGAAAAGATCCTGAACATGATTTAATGAAAAACCATATTTCTGATTTAAAAAATTGTTTTAAGACAAAGATGTGAACCCCAAGTCTCACGCCCAATTCTGACCTCCTTCCGACATACACTGCTTCCTTTTTACTTCTTCACAAATAACTAAATAACACGCAATTTAAGGACAATTTGATATGGTATCTTCCTAACCTTGCTAGATTATTGAGACAATTTAGGAAAGAGTACAAGAGAATAGTAAGAACTCTGGAGTAGGCAGAACTAGATTAAAATCCTGACTCAGGTGCTTTTGATACATGTGCCTTGTACTCCATGCTACACAATCCTTAGCTTCTAAGCTATTCAATTTGTAAGCTATGTAACCTGGAGCACAATGCTTGCAGTCTGCCAGATGGCCGCTGTTGGGACTGCATGAGTTAACTTATGTAAACCATTTGGTAGACATCAGGGGACACAACTCCGTTAGTCTGCTTTCCTGTTATTTCCTGGGGTTATTCTGCACTCAATTTATGTAGGAAAACATGATAATGTATTACATAAACAGAAGAAATTTTCTTCCATTTCATTTCCTTCAACTTTCATTGTAAACAACAAGAAAATAAAACTAAATAAATTGAAGAAACTAAACCCCATGTGGTTCACTCTTACTTCTATGCTTTAGCATAAAACTATTAATGGTAGTAAATGAAGGCAAATAACAGACTATTTGGTTTATTTGCATTCTGTTTTTTGTCAACCTGGATTGGAAAAAGTTGGCTATTCCAAGAGGTTATTTATGAATTAAAGCCAAAGTAAAACCTGGCTTTGAGACAGTATACCTTGAGCTCAAAATATCTCTTTAAGCTGGAATTCTGTGTCATGGACATCAGCTCCTGGAACATAGTATACTACATGTGCCCTATTTTCTCAGGAGACAAGTATCAAGTTTTGGGCAGCCCAAGTCTTCTATAACAAGTATTCAAAACACATACCTGTGGTGTTATTTACTCACTTAGTTTCTCATGTCATAATTTCTCATATGAAAAAAACTGTAAAAAGAGAGCATATCTGAAGATCCTAATGATCTGGATCCTGAGGTAATAAAAGAATAAGCTCCCTATTTGTAATGGCTTATTAAATGCCTTGGAGGATGGGTGATGGGGGTAGAAGGAAACACCATTTTTTAAAACGACTGTTACAAACCTAGTATTGTGGTAGGTGCTTTGTCCACAATATTCTACATGATGCACAGAATAATTCTAAGAAGTAGATATTGTTATTCCCATTTTATAGATGAAATACCAAGGTACATCCACCAAAGTACATAAATTGGATAAGAATCTCACCAGGTTTGTCTAGTTCTAAAGTCTATCCTAAGTTTCAGGGATTAATCTGATTTTCAATTGAATGGCAAATCATCCTCGTGCATTTTAATAGATTCATGAAAAAATTTCCATAAAGATTTCTAAAAACTAATTATGAAAGTTAATCCCACACCCCGTAAAGGATATAAACATGTCTCACACACCAGCCTGCCACATTTCTCACAATTAAAGCTACGCAAAAAAGCACAAGAGCCAAAACAAACTAAAAATTGAAGTGTTCTATTCTTTTGGATAAGGTATACTTTTTCTCTAATGTGCCAAATTTCCATATTTGTTACAAAGCATGAGTAATTTTCGCACAGGAAATCTCCTATATTTATAGCAAGCTAATTACTCTCTAGAAGTGATTGTCACATGCATGTGGATGGTTTTAGGATTCAATTTTGTCAAAAGCTGGAAAATTAATTCATGTCTCATCCCATGCAAGCCTTATGTTTTAAGAGATTAAAACCCACTACAAAGACCTATTACCAGGGAATTTCTGAAGACTACCCTTGACTAAAAAATCCATTAATCTAGTTTTGTTTGGATGATATAATCTACCAGATAGTTTGTTTGCTATGATATATTCAATGTTCCATCTAATTGTGAAGAAAATATCTGTTTATTAGAGAGAACAGTTTTATGTTTTAAAGTTTAGACATAAAAAAGCTTACATCTTAATCATGAATGTACTTCACTGACACAAAAACAAGATTCCTGCAAATAAAATGCTAGTTTTCTTTTCTTTTAAAAGTAAATGAGACATATAGGCATTATTAGTTGCATATAATGTGAGATAGTCACACTGCTCCCTACGGGCTCCCTTTACAGCTGTTTTTAACACACCCTTTTCTCAAAAGTTACAATAAGCTATTTACTACACAATAACTGTTTTCTCTCAAAAGAGAAATAGAAGCAACATTTGAAAACTTCAATTTGTTGAAATATGTAACAGTCTGCTGAGTTTCTTATTTTGTACCAGCAAAAGTGAATTATGCTACTTTTGCTAATGTCAAACAAAAAACACTTAAAACGATTACCAATTTTGACTCTTACTCTATTTTTTTTCAGTTGACTACAGTAATACATTTCAAAAATGATGTCAAAGATGCCACTTGACTACTGCAAATAAGGAATCAACATATGGTGTATCCCCGAAGAATATGAAGAACATTTTTTATTTTAGAGGAAGCAACATCTATTTCTTAATCTACACAGAGTCTCGCTAAAGCATGTGATACTATTATACTAGAGGTCTCCAGCAGTTATGATACTTTTGTACAAGCAATCCTAAAAAGTTCAATAGGTTTCCAAGACTACTCATTAATATATAGAGCACCTATTATTCATATACTTCAGTGTGTGAGATACATACTTTCTCATGTCAAGCAGGGAAAATTTCAGTGACAAGTAAAGATACACAAAGGTAAAATCTTAAAAGGTAAATAAGAATACAGGAAAATACAGGCATACCTCAGAGATATTGCAGGTTCAGTTCCAGGCTGCCACAATAAAGCAAGTAAAATGAATTTTTTGTATATAAAAGATATTTTTACACTATACTGCAATCTATTAAGTGTGCACTGTGCATAAAAAATGTATGTATCTTAATTTAAAAGCACTTTATTGCTAAAAAATGTTAACGATCATCTGAGCTTTCACTGAGTTGTAATCTTTTTGCTGGTGGAGGGTCTTTGCCTCAGTGTTGATGGCTGCAGACTGATCATGGTGGTGGTTGCTGAGGGCTGCAGTGGCTGTGACAATTTCTTAAAATAATAGGACAATGAAGTTTGCTGCACTGATTGACTTTCTTTCACCAATATTCTCTATAGTAAGTGATGCTGTTTGATAGCATTTTACCCATAGTAGAACTTCTTTCAAAACTGGAGTCAATCCTCTCAAACCTTGCTGCTGCTTTATCAACTAAGTGTATGTGATATTCTGAATCCTTTGTTGTCACTCCAACAGTCTTCACGGAGTCTTCACCAGGAGTAGATTCCATCCCCAGAAACCACTTTCTTTGCTCATCCATGAGAAGCAGCTCCTCAGCTCTTCAAGTTTGATCATGAGACTGCAGTAATTCAGTCACATCTTCAGGCTCCACTTCTAACTCTACTTCTCCTGCTCTTTCTACCATATCAGCAGTTACTTTCTCCACTTAAGTCTTAAAATTCTCCAAGTCATCCATGAGGGTTGAAATCAACTTCTTCCAAACTCCTGTTAATGTTGACATTTTGACCTCTTCCTATAATTATGTCACAAATGTCCTTAATAGCATCTAGAATGGTGAATCCTTTCCAGAAGGTTTTCAATTTACTTTGCCCAGATCCATCAGAGGAATCACCATCACCATTTCTTTTTCTTTCTTTTTTTTTTTTAAAGTAGGCTCCATGCCCAGCATGGAACCCAACATGGGGCTTGAACTCACAGCCATGAGACTGAGACCTGAGCTGAGGTCAAGAGTCAGACACTTAACTGAGTCACCCAGGTGCCCCACAAAATGTATTCCTTAAATAAGGAGACTCAAAAGTTGAAATTATTCCTTGATCCATGGGCTACAAAATGGATGTTGTGCAGGCAGGCATGAAAACAACATTATACATCTCCATCAGGGCTCTTAGGTGACCAGATGCATTGTCAATGAGCAGTAATATTTGTGGGGTTTTAAAAATGATTTTATTTTATTATTATTATTCTTTTCATCATGGTAAGTGATCACCTATTTCATCCACCCCACCAACTCACCCACCTCCTCTCTGGTAACCATCAGTTTCTTCTCTATAGTTAAGAATGTTTCTTGGTTTGTCTCTCTCTTTTTTTCCTTTGCTCATTGGTTGTTTCTTAAATTCCATATATGAGTGAGATCATATTGTATTTGTCTTTCCCTGACTTAGTTTGCTTAGCCTTATACTCTCTAACTCTATCCACATTGTTGCAATTGGCAAGATTTCACTCTTTTTTATGTCTGAATAATATTCCTGTGTGTGTGTGTGTGCACATGCACACGCATGTACACCACGCGAGTGTACACCACATCTTCTTTATCCATATATCTATTGATGGATACTCAGGCTGCAATAAACATAGAGTGCAGTATCCCTGTGAATTAGTGTCTTGGAGTTTTTCAGGTAAACACCCAGTAGTGAGATTCCTGGATCATAGGGTAGTTCTATTTTTAACTTTTTGAGGAACCTCCATACTGTTTTCCAGACTGGCTGTGTGCATTCCCACAAACAGTGCACGAGGGTAGCTTTTTCTCCACATCCTTGCCAATATCTGTTGTTTCTTGTGTTTTTGATTTAGCCATTCTGACAGGTATGAGGTGATATCTCATTGTAGTTTTGATTTGCATTTCCCTGATGATGAGTGACACTGAGCATCTTTTCATGTCTGTTGGCCATCTGTACGTCTTCTTTGGAGAAATGTCTGTTCATGAATGAGCAGTAATGTTTGGAAAGGAATCTTTTTTTTCTGAGCAGGAGGTCTCAACAGTGGGTTTAAAATATTCAGTAAACCATGCTGGAAACATATGTGCTTTCATCCAAGCTTTGTTCCATTTATAAAGCACAGGAAGAGTAGATTTAGCATAACTCTTGAGTACCCTAGGCTTTTTAGAACAGTAAATGAGCACTGACTTCAACTTAAGGATACTGACTGCATTAGCCCCTAACAAGAGAATCAGCCTGTCTTTTGAAGCTTTGAAACCAGACATTGACTTCTTCTCTCTTCCTAATAACGTCCTAGATGGCATCTTCCATTAGAAGCCTGTTTCATCTACATTAAAAAATCTGTTTAGTGTAGCCACCGTCATTAATTATCTTAGCTAGATTTCCCAGATAACTTGCTGCAACTTCTACATCAGCACTTGCTGCTTCACCTTGTGCTTTGATGTTAAGGAGATGATTTCTTTCCTCAAACCTCATGAGCCAACCTCTGCTAGTTTCAAAATTTACTTCCACAGCTTCCTCATTTCTCCCACCTTCACAAGACTGAAGAGAGAGTTAGGGCCTTGCTCTGGATTAGGCGGTGGCTTCAGGGAATGTTGTGGCTGGTGTGATCATCTATCCAGACCACTAAAACTTTCTCCGTATTGGCAATAAGGCTGTTTCACTTTCTTACCATTTGTGTGTTCACTGGAGTAGTGCTTCTAATTTCCTTCAAGAATTTTTTCTTTGCAATCACAACTTGGCTGTTTGGCACAAGAGGCCTATCTTCCAGCTTATATTGGCTGCTGACATGCCTTCCTCACTAACCTTCATCATTTCTACCTTTTGAATTAAAGTGAGAGCATGGCTCTTTTTTCACTGGAATACTTGGAGGCCACTGTTGGGATTATTACCAGCCCTGATGTCAGTATTGTTGTGTCTCAGGGAATAGTGAGGTCCAAGGAGAGAGAATGGCCAGTTGGTGGAGCAGTCAGAAGACACACAACGTTCATCGATTAAGTTTGCCGTCTTATATGGGTATAGTCTGTGGCGCCTCAAAACAATTACAATAGTAACATCAAAGATCACTGATCACAGATCACCATAACAAATGTAGTAGTAATGGAAAAGTTGGAAATATCATGAGAATTATGAAAATGTGACACAGAGGCACCAAGTGAGTAAATGCCGTTGGAAAAATGGTGCTAATTGTGGCATTCTGGCTGAACTATTTCTGAATACATATTATTTATGTATGCAAGAGAACTCAACATCCTATGTTTAAGTTGTAAGCCTCCAAAATAAAAATTCAGAAAAGGTCCTTATTAACTATAAAATAGATAAAACCATTCTTTAAGAGGTTCCTCTTAATAATATATTGCTTTTATGAGAGTGCTTGGAATCGGACATTAGCGCATTTCTAGTTGGTTAGCAAAGCTCCCAACTTCTGTTAAAGCTCCTGTGTGTTTTCTTTAAGATGACCATGTGAAGTTGAACTATACTGCTACCTTCATGAAAAACCATAAGCCCTCGGGCACAGAGATGAGCTCCGTGCTATAGAGACAAGCAAAGTATCTAAATCTGCGTGTGACTTAAAAGAGGAGTAGAGATTATAAAGCACACTGCACCCCTGGTGCTATGATGAAAGGGAAAGCTGTGAGGCACCACCTGACAAGGGAACTGAAAGCAGAACCGGTTCAGTCATTTTGCTGGAGAAACTGGAAGACACACATGTGCAAGTTACACTGGAAAAGTATTTTAAGCTTCAAACCTGTTTTACATCACTTGGTATGGTTGTGAGTAGCAGTGACAGAGACATCAGCTCCTGCCACAGTGACAAAAGGGAGGCTTTGAGTAAAGGCAGCAGGCTCACTGAAGAAAAAACCCACTGCAAGTGAAAGATTCTGAGCATAATGGCTGATGCTTTTTGCCTTCCTGGCTGTATTCAAATAAGTAAGTAGAATCACATTCAATTATTTAGGATCACAAGAGCAATGTATGAAATTAAAAGAGATAAAGGGTAAGTCTGTAGGCCCTTTAAATATATAAAACACTACCATTAGTGTAGTACTGCCTTAAGGAAAACACAGAAGAATTAGCACTCCCCCTCATTAAAAAAAGAAAAAACAGGAACACAATGTCCGTGAATGAAAGTACTATACTTTTCCAGGAGGATGCAGAGATAACCTTTAGGCCCGCTGGTCAAAGCTTATTGATACATATAATTAGTTGCAAATTAAAGTCACTGATTTAACAAGTTTAGTTACCTAATTTTCCCTATAAATCTTGGCACTTGTTATTGGCAAGTAAAAAAAAATAGAAGCAATAAGAAAGGAACTGTCAGAATCTGACTTTGAGAAATGACAGCTGACAGCAAATCACCAACTACAAAAGCACAGTAATCGTGGATCACTTTCTGAGGCAGTAGCTGTCTTAAGAGACATTAACAGTTCCTGAGGCCATCACTTTATTAAAGTACAAGTTACCAGCCTAAGATGACACTTGAAATCAAAGTTATATAAATTACAAAACACTTTAAGAAGGTAGGGATACTTCTAAGATATCAAAGGAAGAAATTAACTTAAATGCTTGCTTTAAAAAGCTATATGGGAAATATTTCAGTAAATGATGACTTTGGGTAACTCAAGTCTTTACTGTCTTGCACTTCTTTTTATTTTTTAAAGATTTTTTTATTTTTTGTTTGACAGAGAGAGAAAAAGAGTACAAGCAGGGGGAGCAGCAGACAGAGGCAGAGGGAGAAGCAGGCTCCCGGCTGAGCAGGGAGCCTGATGCAGGCCTCAATCCCAGGACCCTGGGATCGTGACCTGAGCAGAAGGCAGACGCTTAACTGACTGAGCCACCTCTTGCACTTCTATAGAGCGCGTTCTTTTCAATGCAATGTATGGGCCGATTCCCTTGAAATACTTGATCAACATTCTTGAATGAAAAATTTAAGCCAGCTGGGGCACCTGGGTGGCTCAGTCATTAAGTGTCTGCCTTCGGCTCAGGTCATGATCCTAGGGTCCTGGGATCGAGCCTGGCATTGGGTTCCCTGCTCCGCAGGAAGCCTGCTTCTCCCTCTCCCACTCCCCCTGCTTGTGTTCTCTCTCTCGCTGTGTCTCTCTCTGTCAAATAAATAAATAAAATCTTTAAAAAAAAAAAAAAAAAGAAAAATTTAAGCCAGCAATATTTACACAAAAACAGTGTTGTAAGAACATAGAAGTGGGCTTAGGGAGTCAGAAAAACCTGGTTTCCAATCCCAATTATAGCATTTACTGCTCACATTACCAAGGGCAAGTTACTTAACCTCTCTGTGTCTCAATTTCTCATCTGTAAATACAAATACCTACTTTATTAAGACTGCAATAAATATTAGAAGGTATAATATGTCCTGGGCACATAATATGTGCTCAGCAAAAATTATTTCTTTTGCTATTTATAAAAATACCTTATTTCTTTCACACTCAGAACAATTAAAATCATGTTACAATTCCATTAATGACAGAGCTAAGTTTTTTTAATTATCATTTATCTTAACACAAACATCTAACTTTGAAAATAATGTCAAAAGTTATTATTTCCAGGGACGCCTGGGTGGCTCAGTTGGTTGAGCAGCTGCCTTTGGCTCAGGTCATGATCCCAGGGTCCTGGGATCGAGCCCTGCATCGGGCTCCCTGCTCGGCGGGAAGCCTGCTCTCCCTCTCCCTCTCCCACTCCCGCTGTTTGTGCTCCTGCTCTCGCTATCTCTGTCTCTGTCAAATAAATAAATAAAATCTTTTAAAAAAAAAAGTTATTATTTCCAAAAAGAATACATACCAAACCAGAAATATGCAAATTCCACTACTGGGTAGTATATATCACTACAGTATAGGTTTCTGCTTCCAGATTAACATGTAGAAATACTGGAAAAAAAAGTTTAATGAAAATAGTACACTATAGGAAGTAGGTATTTGGAATTATGTATTATTCACAAATAATTATTATTTATGGGTGCCTGGGTGGCTCAGTCAGTTAAGCGGCTGCCTTTGGCTCAGTTCATGATCTCAGGGTCCTGAGATCCGGCCCCACATTGGGCTCCCTGCTGAGCGGGGAGTCTGCTTCTCCCTCTCCCTCTGCTGCTCCCCCTGCTTGTGCTTTCTCGTTGCACTCTTTTTCTCAAATAAATAAAATCTTTCAAAAAATAATTATTATTTATTTTTAACTCAATCATAGACTCGATGCTATATTTTAAAAGTCACAATTTTGAAGATAACTCTTGGAAGAAACTATGAATGCAACAATAAAGGGTAATTATCACCTTCCATGCTGGAAAGGGTATAATGAACTAATTTCTTTTTCACAATAAAAATCTGCAGTGAACAAATTTGAACCAATCACTCTGTTGTCTTTTTCCGGAATACCAATTCTCTGAAAAATATGTCTAACAGACTTAGGCTTAGTCTTAATTTCTCAAGACACAAAAAAGAGACGAAAATAATTGAAACAACAACCATGGCAAGGCAGGCTGCTCCATGACTCGAACTGTCAGATTCGAAAATAGAACTAGCCATATTAAGAAAAGTTCTCCAGTGCATTCACCTCTGGTCACAAATAATTGTTCAACTTGAGCAGCAACACAATGTCAGAAACAACTAATAGAAACATTAATTTGAACTATTTTTAATATTGTTCCATTTCTGTTTCTCTTAGAAATGAACCCTTCAAATAATATGAAGAGGATATAAAAATATTTTACTACCTGACAGTTATGACTTTAAGAACCCAGGACCCTTTCGTCACTGCCCGTGTCAGTGACCTTTATTATTAGTTTCTTTAGCTGGGGCTAAAGAAGCCATCTGGAATACTGACATGAATTGTCAAGAAAATGTCAGTTCTTTACGCTGAACTTGGTCCTTACCTAAAATTTTAATGTTTCTCTAAAACATTTCTCTTATTAGGGTCCCCCTCCCTGTCTTGCTCCAACTTAGAAATTCTTAAAATAGTCTGTACAGTCTTGCTGTTAATATGGTTGGGTTTTTAAAAAATTCTCTAATATAATTTACCTCTTCAACCATATCTCCTATTACTTCCTTAACATAAGCCTTTGCTCTTGTACCCAAGGCAAGTCTTTATGGTTCCACAACTTTGCATTTTCTATTTTCCTGAATCACATGTCATCCTTCTATCCTTACAGGGGCTAAACAGAAAAAGATAAACACTGTCTCTCTCATACACACACATCCTACTATTCACCTAATTGGTAAGACAACACAATTGCACTTCCTTTTGTAAATCCTAACTCAACTGCCCCAGTCCACAGTTCTTCAACTTTTGACATTTATAGCTAATTCCAAGCATTTGACATAGCATATCCTACCCTTGAGTTCTTCATTACCTTTTTACAAAGAGATTTCTTCCACCTCACTGGCCAGACTATAAATAAGTTGCAGGCAGATAAAATAGCCTATTAATCTCTATATCCCCAGTCTCCACCAAAATACCTTGTGTGTGTGTGTGTGTACACACTGAACTAATGTCCCTTTTTGACTAGCAGATAAGTTTTGAGATATAAAATGGACAAGAGAATAATATGTATAGCCAAGGGAACAGAGAATTGCAAACATCAGAGGAGTGGAAGTTAGGGAAAATAAAGGTACAATGGGATGGGAAAGGCTGTTGGGAGGAACTTACATTTGCTATAGTGGGCAGTAGGAAGCCATGTTGGTGGTAACTTAAAAATGAAAAAAGCAAACGAATGCAAGGTAAACTTATGAAAGGTTCTGAAGGCCATAAATAGGAGACTGAACTTACAGAGTGTCAAAGCGCCTAAAATAGAGACTATCAAGGAGTGTAAGGTTGTTGTTGTTTTTTTTTTTTAAAAGAGGGGTGCAGAGAGAGAGGGAGGAAGAGAGAGAATCTTAAGCAGGCTCCATGCCCAGCACAGAGGCTGCCACGGGGCTTGATCTCAAGACCCTGAGATCATGACCTGAGTCGAAATCAAGAGTCAGACACTTAACTGACTGAGCCACCCAGGCGCCCCAAGGAGTGTAAGGTTTTGAGGAGGGAAGTGAGGAAGACCAACCACAAGTCACTCAGGGGAGGTGGATGTTAACTGTCCTGGCTAACAGAACAAACTGCAGCCTCAAGGAAGGTGGATCTTCTAAGGACATTTGAGACTCCACCAAGAAGGAGTGGAATTCCAAAGAATAGACTTGTCCTTACTTTTTTCTCCCAAACCATAATTTTTCATGATTTTATTGATTTAATAAGTTATTCAAGGCCAGTAAAAGCATTTGAAAATCAATATCAGACTTAAGATTTTACTTATTATGGATAAGAATCACTCCTACAAGAGCTTGGGGTCTATATCTTTTAACAGGCTACAATAGAATGGAATAGTTCTTCACTAGCAGTAACTCACCCCCAGCAATATAATTTCTACCTTTTTCTCGAATGGCTCCATGTCACTCCAGAAATCTCCACTTCATGACATCTAATGACCTGTATCATATACATGTTCCCTTATTTCATTCATCTTTTTGCTAAACCAAAACCTCCCTGAGAGTATCTCCTTGCTTATTCTCACAGTCACTGTCTTTTACATCATCCAATTACCCTGTGCTATGCAACCAACCTACTCATCCTGAAACTTAAAAAAACATCTGTTCCTTCTCCTTGCAATTCTGCTGTAATTCTTTCTGCAGCTAAAATCAGCCCTGAGTCATCAAAATGCCTCCAAGATACACTGATCTTGAAAAACATTTAAATGTTTTAATTCTAGCTATTCTCACAAAGCAAATTCAACTTTGAGCCAGACAATGAGAAACCATTTATCACTATATCTAGCAAAACTGCCACACCTGGTTGAAAAAAAAAATCTTGCAAATGAGATATTAACTTTTTCTTTCTAAGCTATTCAGAGTACTAGAAATCTCAGGTGATTTGTTTATATACCTGATTTTCTACCAGCTGGTTCTCTCTTAAAGAAATAAATTAGATTTCCAGAGACTGTTTCAAATTAATAACCACATAATACTTTCACCCAAATCTCTTGAATATTAAGAAGTAATAATGGTAAAATAGAAAGCATTTACTATGAAAGAAAAATAATAAGTAGGATTGGCCCTCCTGAAAATGATGGCTGAGGAGAAATACATGACAAAATAAACTTCAAACAAGATGCTTTGGGAACAGAAAGAAAAATACTTCATAATGAAATCAGAAGATATTATAATTAGAAGGCTTTTAATACCTCAGATTCACAAATGTTCCCAATACAAGAACTCGCAGCTCTTGCTATTAACAACTAATGAACATAAACACTCGACATTGACTAAGTAGCAGAGGTGAGATTATAACTTTGATTCTTTATGCTTGTTTCTCTTTTTATGTAAACAAACCATAAGGACTCTCTATCTTGATCCTTGTGGTGAAACCGTATTTCTTTTGGGCAAGTCACTGAGTCCAGCCAGTGTCTTAACTAGCATTATTCAATTACAGAGAGAATTTGGCCTACTGTACAAGCAAAACTCAGAAGGACTTCAAGGACTATAATAACATTGTATATAATAATAATGCAACATAAGTAGTAACTAAATAGTATACACTAAATACTAGACACTAAAATAATATTCCATAGAAAGCTGCATAACATAACTACTATGGGGGTGCCTGGGTGGCTCAGTCATTGGGCATCTGCCTTCGGCTCAGGTCATGGTCCCAGGGTCCCGGGATTGAGTCCCACATCGGGCTCTCTGCTCGGCGGGAAGCCTGCTTCTCCCTCTCCCACTCCCCCTGCTTGAGTTCCCTCTCTCTCTGTGTCTCTGTCAAATAAATAAATAAAATTAAAAAAAAAAATAACTGTACTATGTCTTGGCAGTATAATCTTGGGTTTGTCACTAAGCCTTCTAGGTCTTCCTAATCTGTAAAACTGGAAATGCTAAAAGTACCTATACTTTTGTTTGAGAATTATTTAGAACAATGCCTGGCATACAGGGCTCAATAGATGTTGGCTATAATATTATCCTATTTTCTTTTTTCATGACAAAGTTTTCAAATACTGGCAAAGAAGAAAAAGAAGAAAAAAGATGAAATATCCGAAGAGATATATATGGTTCCAACATTTGGTGATAAAATGAGAGAAATTATTACACATTAGGGATACATTACATTTAAGTATTCTTTTATATTATTTGTTTTTCAAAGTTTAAGCCCCCTTTGACCAAAAAAAAAAGAGTTTTACATTAAATGAATTTTCTACTAGATAACTTCTTTTATTAATAAGATTTAGAAAGTCGAATCTGATTCTAAAATATTGCAATCTATTGAGAAAAAATTATGGATAAATAACCCAAAATGTAATTTTATGTGTCTACCCACACAGATTATGAATAGATTTTTTAAAAAGAATGTATATATAATATATGTTCACTGATAATATTTTGACTAAGATTTAAGTCTTAGGAGAAAACTTAATGAAAAGTACTTTAATACCAGAAACAACATCATTATTTTAGCAGATGAATGATCACCTGTGGAACTATTTCTTGGGTATCAGAAATGGTCTGATCTGGTGACACTATAGAAGGAATTTAAATATTAATATTTAAAATATTTTAGTAAAACTATAAATATTCAAATGGTAGACCTGTATTTGTAATGTTAAATTTCTAATAGTTTCTCCAAATCTTACCTTTCATTACACTTAGCATAATTTGTGAATTTCTTAAACTACAAACTTGTCATTTTTACTTACCAGCAAATAATTCTACAGATAACAGAATTTTGGGATATGAAGAAAATGAATACTTAGATCACTATTTAGAAAAAACTATTTTAAGAGATAATTAGATTTACTTGACTGTATTTCTGTAGTCCTGTTTCAGAAGATTAAAGATGCCTCCTATCCATGCCCCACAGTATTAATTTAGGACATAATGTTACTTAATGCAGTAGTTTCAAACTTTTGGAGGTGCTCAAGGTAGCAACTTTAATATTGCTGATTGAAATGTTGGCAACATTTATTGATTTGTATTATCTAGCCTCAAAGGCTGTTACTGTTCTTGAAGAGCCAACAAAGACAACATCAATCTGGAGCTTTCCAAACTGCCTGATTCATGGTCATGGATACCTGAAATGGGTCTTTACTGTATTCTCTGCAATTGAGGAGAGGGGGTTGTTTTTTTGAAACTTTATTAGGGAAGAAGACATGTGAATATTCCTTCATAACTGACTATTGGAGAAATTATTTTTCTCCTTTTGTGGGAATAAAGTAAAATATATAATTTCTAGATGTCTCATAGAAATCTAGATCAGAAACTGGAATTATCTGTGGGAAATATGACTTTAGCAATAGTCATTTTAGGTGTAATCTTCTGTATTGAAATGGTTATCAGTGCCTTTGAAATTCAAGCCAGAGAACTACTTCTTTTTGGAAGTAAAATATTGGTAGGAAAACACAAGGGGATAAGAAGTACCATGTTATTTCCTTTTACCAAAATGGGAGGTGTACCTCATTATAAATACCTAATCAGGCATGATACCATTTACTTGAGAACATTTCAAAATTTAAAAAAAGAATTGTTTATTCTTTTTCTCTCTAAACCACATTTAACAAGAACTAAGCTTTGATATAAGTATGGTTTTTAACAAAAACTAAAAGATGCTAAAATAATTTCCAACATTTTTCTATAAAGTGTCTGGCTCAAGAGAGATTGAAAGTCATTGGAATTTTCAGCTAAGAAAAATGCTAACTTTCTTAATTGGAAAATAATTTGAGAACTATATTTAAAATGTTCTCAGAGTAATGTATTCATAAAATCTACATTTCAAATAAAGCTACTGATGTTAATAATTTACAACCACAACCTTAAATTAGAAAATAAAATTAATTTGTATTGCCTCAAAGATATCCCAACTCAAGATGTAATATATTTTAGAAAATAAAGTTTTAAGGCAGTAAATATGTATGTAATTGGAGCCAGAGTTTTAAAAATTTTGATGACTTCATGGCAAATACTTAATGGTTAAAAAAAACAACAAAGAACAAAAAAACAAAACAAAACCAAGCTCTTAGATACAGAGAAGAGATTGGTAGTTGCCAGAGGTGGGGTGGGGGTGGGTGAAATGGGTGAAAGAGGCCAAAGATACAAACTTCCAGTAATAAAATAAGTAAGTTATGGGGATGGAATGCACAGCATGGTGACTATAGTTAATAATACTGCATTGCACATTTGAAATTTGCTAAGAGAATAGATCATGAAAGTTCTCATAAGAAAAAAAGATTTCTGTAACTATGTATAGTGATGGAGGTTAATTAGACATTGGTGATGATCATTTCACAATGTATACAAATATCGAAGCATTATGTTGTACAACTAAAACCAATATAATTTCATGTCAGTTATACCTCAATAAACAACAAGAACACTTGGTTTCCTAGGCATCCTCAATAATAATGGTAACAGACATCTATTCAGTGCTTTTATGTCTCAGGCACTAGGCCAAATGCTGTGGATCTGAAAGCATACAAGATACCACCCAACTCCACAGGGCCTATAGTCTTGTAGACAAGTTTTCTAAGGACCGGAAGATAAGAACACTAAGCCTGAAACATGTGTGACTACAGACAGGCCTTACAGACAGGCCTTAAGTGTTGCTAAGTTTTAGCAATAACATCGCCAAAACCACCTTGGTAAAAATGCCGTGAGAACCACTACTATGGAATACTTTGGAAACTTTCTGGAACCCTCGTCTGTGATTACTACGTGACTTGTTAGTAAACAATGCACAACTCTCCAGAAAGTTACAATGTGGGCTCACCTGAAAACCTCACGGGAACCCTGAAGCACTCTGGCAGCAAGTGTGCAGGACAAAGAGTTGTCGGCAACTTAAGAGCTATTGTAGAGAAGTACGAAGACTTCTAGGGTTTGTGTTTTTTTCAAACCTTCTTTCACTCTTTGAATCTGTTTTTAACAAAGGGAAAACCACATCTTCCCTTATGACATACGAGATCCTGAAATTTTGCCTCTTCATTTAGAGTATTATGGAAAATTTAGCCATTATCCAACAAATAGGCTGCACAAATCTAGATCTGATTCCACTGCTTTCTCTCAATTTCTCACCCATCTCCATTTCTTTCTAATTTTTTCCTTAGGGGAGATATTACCTTTATTTCTTTCTCTATCCTCAAAATACATGAAATTACTTGGAAGACCGAGTAGGTGTGGAAGGCTCCCTTCTGTTCTTGAGAATTAGAATTTTTTTTTTAAAACAGAAAATAGCTTTACTTGGCTCCATAAAACATCTTAATTCATTTCTCATTTTTCTTCTCCTATGCTTTCCTCCTCCCTCTTCCCAGCAACTATATCTTCTCATTTTCGTCTCCCTCCAAAGCCACTCGGAGGGCTGTCATCAAGCTTCCTCATTAGTATCTGCATTGCGTCAGTGTGGCAGTCTCCTAGCAGAAGCATAAGGCCGCGTTAGCTGGACAAGTCCTGCTCTGCAGCAGTGTTTGCCAAACTGAGTCGTGACCCATTTTCCAAGAGAGAAGTTAATTTAGTGGGTGAAGACCAGCACTGAAAAACCAAATCAACAGAAAAATAAACAGAATAGAATGGAAACACAGCTATTGCATCACACTTTTGAAATTTCACTTTACATTCTATGTGTGTAAATACATGTGTGTGTATGTGTATAGGATCTCAATGGAAATACATTTCTTACCTTCCTACAGGTCATGGTCAAAGTCTGGAAGCCACTGAACTAGAATAGTTCTAAGGGCTGCATCTTTATCTGATGTAATACTTCATATATTTTAGAAATTTAAAATATGGATGCTAAATATTTTCTTTTAGTAAAAAGTGTTGATCTAATAAATATATTATGTTTTCTAAATTCAAATATTTTCTAAAAGATCGTCAGTCAGTAAATAGGTCAAATCAGTTTTCCTAGTGTTTTTCAGTCTTTTCACAACTCAGAGTCCTCAAACAAATACTTTACCTTTAAATTTAACCTTCCCTAAAAATTAAAACCGACAAGTTATTGGCCATCTCAAAAATATGTTTAAGTAACAAATGACAATCTGAACTCAATATACCTTAAAGAAAAAATATTCTATTTTTTAATAGAAAAAAGTCTGACGGAATGGTATGAATTTCCAAATATGATTTCAAAAATGAAGACGAGATCACTATTTCTTTGCATCTCTTGCATATGCATACAAATGCAAACACCAATACTACATTTCCTTGGCTATAAGGAGATTTTTTAAAACTTCAAGCTTAGAGTACGAGACTGTGACAAATGGCACCCAGTTCCTTAGCAAGGATGGAACCAGCATCTAAGGAGGGAATAACTTAGCTGTACTGATCATAAAATAACTGCCTCAGACTAATGGTTGTATTCCTTACTTTTCACATGCAGAAGCTACATGGAATTCAAGTTAAAATATAGAGGACATTTCTGAGCCATTCTGCAGTGTCAGTGTGGAAACCGTCTGACTCAGCCTCACAGCCTCTCATACTTCTTGGGCTGTCAGAACTGAAAGAGGCAGCTAATACCAAGCCCTGCAGAGAGGGACAGCCCTGTGGCCCTGAGTCTTTCCATAACAACCCGAGTTGATTAAAAGTGATGCTGACAGGCTTCAGTCTGTCTTGGTTTTATGGATTCTAGCTGCTAAGTGGAGCCTCAAGGACTAGAAAGAAACCTATAAGAATAGCACCAAGATTTTTACTAGACTGTGAGATGCTCTAAAAAACAAAACAGAATAACAGTCATAAAATATAAACTATCACTTAAACTTGAACGTGTCTATAAAAATAAGCTACAAGTAACAGAATTTATATACACACATTAAGATAAAGCTATTTCATGAAGATACATGGAAATACCATCTCCTGCCCCCAAAAAGGGACTTCTGAAAAACTTCTGGCAGCTTGAAAGCATACAAACAAGAGTTAAGCAAAATTTTATTTTAATCAAAACTTCACTTTTTAATTTCAAAGACTGCATAAAAAGGTATAATGAACTATATCTGTTAAGAAAACTTAAGTCCTGTAGAACCTAGTACATTTAGAACCTTAATCTCAATAAAGTTAAAAGAAGTTAGTCTTGGATGAGGGTGAAATTTGCTTCATTTATAGCACAAAACCATAGCAGTGGATATGTGAGGCAATTCCCTTCTGACTCTGCATGACAATTCGTTATAAGATGATCAGTGTTTTATTTAGTTTATTAGTTTTGTTTTAGGATAAAACAAGAGATAATCATGCATGTTTAAAATCGAGTTCTTCAGATGACAAACTTCTCCTAAAAACTTAAGTTTATGTTTTCAATACCTTTTTGGTTAACTGAAAAATTTGGAAAAACATATTTTATTCACTTTTTAGGGTTCTTAATTTGGGGTCCTTAAATGCCCTTAAAGAGGGCCCATGAGCCCTCTGAAATTATAAGTAGAAGTGCATGTATTTTTCTAGAGAGAGAGAGTTTATAGCTTTCATAGGATTCTGAAAGGAATTAATGATCTGAGAAGAGTCACTGCCTTGGCTGAAAGTTATATACAAAAGGACTGAGCTTGTTTGAAAAAAGAACCTTCTGGATGACTTATGGAAGATGTTAAGAGATAAAGGTAAGTTGGAATAACTTCCCCTAAAAACAGTGAAACCTGAAACAAGCATGAAGATGTACTAGTCTAAGCCTATTTAATAAAGTCACATGTTTGTACATATTTGTGTCTTTAGGGCTTGGATAAGACATTAAAACTAAAAGATGGGTAATATGGATGCCTGGGTGGTTCAGTCAGTTAAGTGTCTGCCTTCGGCTCAGGTCATGATCCCAGAGTCCTGGGATTGAGCCCTGCACTGGGCTCCTTGCTCAGCAGGAAGCCTGCTTCTCTCTCTGCCTGCCGCTCCCCCTGATTGTGCTCTCTCATTCTCTCTCTCTCTCTCTCTCTCTGATAAATAAATAAATAAATAAATAAATAAATAAATAAATAAATAAATAAATAAGTAAGTAAAATCTTTTTAAAAATAAAAGGTGGGAAATAATGGAAAAGTGTGTATGTATGTAAGAATGGTTGTAATGACTCATGCTATTCATTAATAGTACAGATATCTCTTGTCATGCTATAGCAAATTTCTGAACTCATTTAACATTTGTCTAAATATTATCCATTTTGTGTTTTTATGTTTCTCTTTTTCATCTTTATAAAATGGAGCTGCTTTTTTGAAATACAACTGTAATATGTTTCTAACAAAAAGAGCCTCTAACACCAAGCCACTCAAACTTAGTCCTGTAATGTTAATGAATAAGAATTCTTTTTCCTAAATATTCAAGTGAACAGTTTCCTATCTTATTTACCAAAAAAACTCAACCAATATGCTCTTAAGGAAATCAAAGCAGTTTCCATTTATTAGAGGTTATATCTGATATCTATGCTATACAACATAGTATCACTACATTTAGTTTAATGGGAGAAAGATGAACATAACAAGTACTGGTATTTCATGTCCAAAACAAGTCAGGTGCTAGGCAAGGGAGGAAATGAACCTTACTAATCTCAAGCATTTAAGCTATGATTCTTTTATTGTTTTCCAATTAACTTTTAAGTATTCTAATTTGGTGAATACCTCTGTCACTGAGCTTGTTAGGAAAGGCCTGGATAAAGAAAATGTTATGTCAATAAATCAGGTGAGTGACGGAGGAATTAACCTCATATGTACACTTAGACTATGTTTTTGAAACATGTAACTCACACACACACACACATTGTACCCTTTCCTAAATATGTTATATAAGCCTCTCACTTTTTAGTTATTTCAGTTCTAATATGGAGAAACGGGATTTTCCAAACCAACGGACAGAAAAAAATTAGGCTTTCAAAAATGTTCCTGCAGAAACTTATTAGGATTCCTGGCTACACTGCTGAATTAGGTGAACAGAACAGAGAGAGAGGTTTATGAAGAAATCCTTGCCAACTTGTGTTCCAGGGATATTAAAAATAGAAGAAAACAAATGTATCTGAGTGCTTGTCATTACTTAAGAAATTTGAAAAGTTCAAGAGGGTCCACAAGTTAAGATCCTGGTGGTGAACTTTTGAGAGTGTTTTGATTTAAATTAAATTAGTGGAGGCATTTAAAGAGGTGCTGATGCTATGGTAACTAAAATAAGATTTTTCATTAAAAATGTCAAAAATGTTACTAAACCTCCTCAATATTAAATATCTTATATGTCCTATTCAGGCTCAGTCTATTATGAAATATCCTTGTTTTTCAAAGCATAAAAATGTATCATATGCAGGTAGAAAGGAATTTAAACTCACACCCCTCAACTGGAACAAGAGAAAACTCATACAGCCAAGAAACAAATGCAAAGAAAAATCAGAGAACTAAACAAAAAACATAAAACAAATTTCACAGGCTTGTAAGATAACATTAACAAAAAGTTATAATAACAAAAAAGGATGATCTCAAACCATCCTTTTTATTAATTACTTTGAAGGTTCATAATTATTATTCCATTTCTTACAAGAGAGCCTAGATAGAATCTAGGATTCAACCCTTAACTAATATTACTATAAAAACAGTTTTTGATGAAAGATTGAATGCTTCCCCTCTAAGATCATGAACAAGGTATGGATGGTCTGTTCTCACCATTTCTATTTAACTCTGTACTGTAAATTTTAGTCAATGTAGTAAAGCAAAAAAAAGCAATAAAAGGCGGATCCAGATCAGAAAGGAAGAGGGAAAACTATCTTTATTAGCTGATGATGTAGAAAATCCTATGAAATCTACAAAAAAAAGTACTAGCACTAATAATTGAGTATAGTAAAATTGCAGGATTTAAAGTAAACACATAAAAATTGAATCTTTTTATATACTAGCAATGAACAATCAGAAATTAAAATAAAAAATACTTTTATATCTAGAAAACTGTTTCTACAGTCAATGTCAAAGAAATTACTATCTATGTTTTCTCCTAGGAGTTTTATGGTTTCGGGTCTCATAGTTTTTTTGTGTGTCTGGTGTAAGAAAGTGGTCCAATTTCATTACTCCGCAATGTAGCTAGCTGTCCAGCAACATCTGTTGAAGAGACTGTCTTTTCACCATTGTATATCCTTGCCTCTTTTGTCACAGATTAATTGATCATATAAGCATGGGTTTATTTCTGGGCTCTCTATTCTGTTCCATTGATCTGTGTGTCTACTTTTGTGTTAGTACTATCCTGTTTTGATTACTACAGGTTTGTAGTATATCTTAAAATCTGGGGTTGCGATACTTCCAGCTTTGTTCTTCTTTCTCTAGATTGCTTTGGCTATTTGGGGTCTTTTGTGATTCCATACAAATTTTGGCATTCTTTGTTCTAGTTCTATGAAAAATAGTGTCGGTATTTTGATAGGGACTACACCAAAATAACAAGCTTTTGCACAGCAAAGGAAACCATCAACAAAACAAAAAGGCAACCTATTAAATAGGAGAAGAAATTTGCAAATAAAATATACGATAAGGGGTTAATACCCAAATATAAAGAACTTCTACAACACACACACACAAAAAAATCCAATTAAAAAATGGGCAGACGACCTGAACAGACATTTTTCCAAAGAAGACATACAAATGGCCAAAAGATACATGAAAAGATGCTCAACATCACTCATTATCAGGGAAATGCAAATCAAAACTGCAGTGAGATATCACCTTACCCCTGTCAGAATGACTAGACTTAAAAAGACAAGAAATAACAAGTGTTGGTGAGGATGTAGAGAAAAGGGAACCCTCTTGCACTGCTGGTGAAAATGTGAATTGATGCAGCCACTATGGAAAACAGTGTGGAAGTTCCTCAAAAATTTAAAGATATTATTACCATATGATCCAATAATTACACTACTGGATATCTACCCAAAGAAAACAAAAATACTCATTCAAAAAGATATATGCACCCCTATGTTTACTGCAGCATTATTTACAATAGCCAAGATATGAAAGCAACCTAAGTGCCCATCAAAAGATAAATGGATAAAGAAAATGTGATATACACACACACACCCCCCCCCACAGACTGAAATACTACTCAGCCATAAAATGAATGAGATCTTGCCATCTGCAACAACATAGATGGACCTAGAGGGCATTATGCTAAGTGAAATAAGTCAGAGAAAGACAAATACCATATGATTTCATCCATATAATGGAATTTAAGAAACAAATGAATAAAAAAAAGAAACAAACAAAAAACCGAGACTCTTAAATCCAGAGAACTGGTGGTTGCCAGAGGGGAGGTGGGTTAGGGGACGAATTAGTGAAATAGATAAAGGGGACTAAGAGTACACTTATTTTGATAAGCACTGAGTAATGTACAGCAAAGGTGAATCATTATATTGTACACCTGAAACTAATATACTACTGTATGTTAATTATATTTCACTTAAAACCTTTTTCCTATATTTATTTATACAGAAATTATGCAAAAAAAAAGTCTTCATAAAAATGTTAAAAAATACTTTTATAACATCCCAAATATAAAATATTTATGGATAAATCTATTAAAAATGTACAAGGCCAATATACTGAATCAAAATATTGATATTAAAATCTAAATAAATCAAGAAATATGTGGTCATCATGAATTAAAAGATTCAGGATTGTTAAGATGTCATTTCTCCTCAAATTGATGTATAGATTCAACATGATCCAAGTCAAAATTCCAGTGGGCATTTTTAGAGAAATTGACATGATGATTCATTTAAAATGTGTATGAAAATTAAAGAAACCTAATTAGCCAAAACAACTTTGAAAAAGAACAAAGTTGGAGGATTTACCTATCTGTCTCCATGACTTATTATTATAAAGATACAATAATCAAGATATTGTGGTATTGGTGGAGGGACAGACATACAGATAAATGGAATAGAACAGTCCAGAAATAGATTCACACATATATAGTCAATTGATTCTCAACAAAGATACAAAGGCAATTCAAAGGTCGAAAGGGTAGTTTTTAAAACATGGTTTTGGTGCTCACTACAGCAGCACATATACTAAAATTGGAATGACACAGAGAAGATTAGCATGGCCCCTGCTCAAGGACAACATGCAAACTCGTGAAGCAAATTTGTGAAGCATTCCATATTTTGAAAATTAAAAAAATAAATTAAATTAAATTAAAAATGGTTTTACAACAAGTATGTATGTGTCAAAGTATCTATGATATCTATTGCCAAAAAGGCAGGGGGCTCAGCATTCCTCTATACCTTGAATTTTGAATCATATACAAAAATTAACTCAAATAGATACTAAATCAAAATGTAAAACCTAAAACTATAAAGATTCTACACTACAAAGAAGAAAAATCTCTGTGACTTTGGTTAGGCAAACATTTCTTAGATCAATACCAAAAGCATGAGCCATGGTAAAAAACTAATAAACTGAACATCAACATTAAGAACTTCCACTCTTTGAGGACCCTGTTAGGAAAGGAAAAGAGAAGCCATAGCTGGGGTGGGGAGCGGGGGGGGAAGCTGAAAATCACATATCTGATAGAGGACTTATATCCAGAAGATATAAGAATGCTCATAACTCAACAGTAAAAACACAAAAACCCAATCTAAAAAATGGCAAGATTTGAACACACACTTCACTAGAGATGTAGAGATGACAAATAAGTACATGAGAAAATGCGCAACATTATTAGGCATGACAGAAATGCAAAATAAACCTGCAGTGAAATACCACTATATAACTGTAAGAGTGACTAAACTTAAAAAGATGGGCCATACCAGGATATGGAGGAACTGGCACTCTCACACCCTACTGGTGGGAAAATAGTTTGGTCGTTTCTTAAAAAGTTAAACATACAACTGCCATTTAATCCAGTCATTGCCAACTTAGGTATTTACCCAAGAGAAATGAAAGGATATATCTCTGCAGAGACTTGTATACAAGTGTTCACAGTAGCCAGGAAGTAGAAACCACCCAAATGTCCATCAAGAGGTGAAAAGGTAAAGAAACTGTGCTATAATCATATAATGGAGTACTCCTCAGCATTATAAATAATGAGTTATTGGTAAGTGAAACAACATGGATGAATCTCAAAATAATTATGCTGTATTAAAGAGGCTGAGAGAGGGAGAGGGGGAGAGAGAGGACAAATACTGTATAATTCCATTTATATAAAATTCTAGAAAATGTGAATTAATCTATGATGACACAAATCAGATCAGTGGTACTGGAAGGGAAAAAGGAAGGGCAGGAGTGAGGAATCTCAAAGAGGTACAAGGAAACTTTTGGGGGTGATGGATATGTTTACTATACTGACTGTGGTGATGGTTTCACAAGTCTAAGCATATCAAAATTTATATAGTGCTTTGGTCAAATTTAACTCATTACTATGGGCAAGAATATTAAAATAATCAATTCTCGGGCGCTTGGGTGGCTCAGATGGTTAAGCGTCTGCCTTTGGCTCAGGTCATGATCCGAGGGTCCTGGGATGGAGTCCCGCATCGGGTTCCCTGCTCAGCAAGGAGCTGCTTCTCCCTCTCCTTCTGCCCCTCCTGCCTGCTCATGCTCTCTCTCTTGCTCACTCTTGCTCTCTCTCAAATGCATATATAAAATTTTTAAAAAATAAATAAATAAAATGATCAATTCTCTGAAAAACTGAACTACTTCTTCAGCAGGGATATGCAAAAGCAAATGAAATCAGTAATTCAAATTCGTAGTATTTTTGATATGTTGATGGTTATTTGCAGGTTTTTGATGGGTTCCGGAGAAGTGAACTACATCTAAGAAAAATACTGGAAAATGAACAATCATACCTTGATTTGTGCAAAGGGTCTTTCATAACCTCCAACATAGAGCAGACCAACATTCTGAGGAAGTAACCTACAAAAAAACAAAACAAAACAAAAACACATTATTTTGAAAATACTCTTCCTTATATAAGAAGCTTGTGTAATCATCAAAATTTGTGTAACAAATAGATACTGTGAAAAAAATTGCAATTTTTCTTGTCTTTTTATCTCTATGAGATAGTAACCAGACAAGGAATAATCGTTTTTTTTTAAACTAATTTGGAAACAGATTATCACAGGAGGGTACTTCTTTGTTTTTGTTTGTTTATTCAAGTATAATTAACATACAGTGTTACATTAGTTTCCAGTATACAATGTAATGATTCAAGAATAATTTTTTTTAAGATTTTTTTTATTTATTTGAGACACAGAAGTACAGAGAGAGAGAGAGCATGAGCAGGGAGAGAGGCAGAGGGAGAGGGAGAAGCAGGCTTCCCGATGAGCCAGGAGCCCGATGTGGGGCTCGATCCCAGGACCCTGGGATCATGACCTGAGCCGAAGGCAGATGCTTAACCATCTGAGCCACCCAGGCACCCCCAAGAATAATTCTTATACTTCAGAAAACAGTGGTAAATGTTGAGAATGGGAACTTAGAACAGTCTAACATATTAGTAATTCTAGCAAAATTACTACATACTGTCTCTGGGAAAAAATTAAAAGAAGTCATGAATATATTTAAAAATCTTTAAGGATTCAATTCAAGAAACACTCATTGTACATCTCTACTATACTACAGGAGATAATACAAACCTAAGTAACTCAGTCCCAAAATCTAACCAGAAAACTAGACACATAAATAAATAACTACCAAAAGGTGGTCTCTGATAAGTGCTAGATAGATGGTTTGCCACTTCAAAATAGTGGAGTAAGAGGTACCTGCTATCGAGGGAGCTGGAAAAGTTCAAATAGATGAGATTTGGTTCAGCCTTAAAGGGTGGGCAGGCAAAGGGAGAAATTTAAACAAGTCCTGAAAATGCAGAAGATCTGAGACAAAAAGTAGACAAGTACAGTTAGAGATAGTGAGAGATAATTTAGTTGAAGATGAAAACCCAAGGAAGTTTGGAATAAACCATGAAGAATGTCAAACGCCATATCGTTATTTTATAAGCAATATGAAGTTATATTTCTGTAAGATATACTTAGTTCTTATAAAAAATAAATACACATGAAAATAAAAAGCAAACCATACAGAGGGTAAAAAAAAATAATAATGGTTACCTTCTCTGCATCATCCTTCCCTTCCTATTCCCACTTCAAAGAGATCTATCATTCCTGACTGCATTAAACAATGTGAATTAGGGGCGCCTGGGTGGCTCAGTCATTAAGCGTCTGCCTTCGGCTCAGGTCATCATCCCAGGGTCCTGGGATCGAGCCCCGCATCGGGCTCCCTGCTCATCGGGAAGCCTGCTTCTCCCTCTCCCACTCCCCCTGCTTGTGTTCCCTCTCTCACTGTGTGTCTCTCTCTGTCAAATAAATAAATAAAATCTTAAAAACAAACAAACAATGTGAATGAAGAAACACCATCATTAGAATTGTGCTTGTGGAGCGTATAGTGGTACAGGGTATGAGAAGAACATAATTAAACATTCTTGTGATTATCTCATTTTTCTTTTATCATAAATCTTTTCTCAATGGACACTGTGAGTAAATGAACGCAACTCCAGTCTTAACCTTAATGTACATAAAGAATATGAAAAAAACTGCCTATATTCCTTGCCCAAAGCAACTAGGCCAAAATACATCTCCTCAGAGGCTAGGTAATGAAAATTAATAGCATTTCATGGCAGATAAAAAAATGATCTCAAGGATGACTGTATATTCTATTGCATGAATCTGAGAATGAAACACTGAGAAATTCCCATGGGATTGTTTTGAGTTTGCAGTCTTTTGTTCACTTTAAATACTACTCAGTGTTTCATATTGGTTTAATCATAAAAAATCAGAACACAAGATTATCATAACCATCCTTTCAAATTTATAGTTAGTGACTTAAAAAATCCTACTTCAATAATTCCAGGCTATGCATTTCTTCATATTTTAACTTCTCTGAAAACTGAATGCCTCTGATATTCTATGATGTCTTATAATCACTGTCTCCAGGTGACAGGTGTGAGATGGTTCTGTAGTTACCTTCCATTGACTCAGTCTAGGAAGACTAAGAAAGCACACTTTCAAAGCACCTTAGACTTTATGAAATAAGGTGATAGATATTCAATCTCCCAGGAACATCCTCTGCTCCTTGACATTCTTTAAAGGCTTATAAAGCATTAAAGGCCACTAAAAGAATGTTAATAGAGATTAACACAATCCTGATTAAACCAAGTTAGCAAAAAGCTAAAGTTTAGAATATAAGTGATACTTGCAGTAATTCATTTTAGCATGTTGTTGAAGGTCATAAACATGACTAAAGGCATTTGTTCACCAACTATAAGTAGAAAGCATAGGCAATGTCTCTAAATCTCAACTGTGAAATGGAGAATTTCTTAGCCATCAGTTAACATATAAGAAATGAAATCTCTCACAAATCATTGCCAGTATCACAAATTTAATGTTAGTTATATATAGCAGTGGTAATTTATTTCCTATATAACAAATGTTCACAAAAACCTTAATAAACCCCCTTCAGAAGTAAGAATAGTCACTGTTCATACAAATAGATGCTAAAGAAAGAAGAGAATAAAAGCTGGCTGACATTTAAAAATCAATATGCCTCTAATTACTATGCATATGCATTTCAGGAAGCTTGCCAATATACCATTTAGTGTGGCCCCCCTTCCTCCAACTTGCCTATCTAACAGCTACCTTTCCTTAAACAAGAAATTTCTTAAATATATCAATTATGTAGCATATACATGTTTCACTTTTTAAATACTGTTCTCTCTCATTCATGTACCTATTATTACTTACCATAGATTATATTACCACCATCAACTGAGTGGGTTTTAATACGCAAACAATGAATCATGGAACACTACATCAAAAACTAATGATGTAATGTATGGTGATTAACATAATAAAATAAAATTTTTAAAAAATATGTACCATATGATCTAAAGACCTGCTATGCACAAAATAATTAACACTCGAAAAACACTTTTAAGGTGGGATATTTCTTTAACCGTTTTTACCTTTCAAAAAATTATTTTGCCAAATTGTATACATAATTGTTGTCAAATAATACACTATTTTATGGTGACAGGGTACTTGCATATAATACAGCAATCACATACTTTAAATCCCCAGAGTAGGGCATTAATTCAGCACTGATAAGTGCATTCATATGTATATGTTAAAATAGAAACCCTGACTCATTTAGTACCAGATAACTGCTTTCCCTTAAGTTACATGAACATTAACACAACCTTTATACAAATGCTAACAACTCCTAAAATATTTGTTTGTAACTAAATACTTGATAGTGTGTCTCTCAAAGAAGGAAATAGCAGGGTACCTGGGTGGCTCACTTGGTTAAACATCTGACTCTTGATCTCAGGGTCATGAATTCAAGCCCTGAGTTAGGCTCCACGCTGGGCATGGAGGAAAGTAGCAATAAGACACGGGGGTGGGAGAATCAGGGATGGACCTATTAGAGTTGTTCTTTGTTTTTTTAAGATTTTATTTATTTATTTGACAGGGAGAGAGAGGGGGAGAGAGAGAGCACAAGCAGGGGGAGCAGCAGAGGGAGAGGGAGAAGCAGGCTCCTCACTGAGCAGGGAGCCCGATGGGGGGGGCTCCATCCCAGGACCCTGGGATCATGACCCGAGCCAAAGGCAGACGCTTAACCAACTGAGTCACCCAGGCGCCCCAGACCTATTAGAGTTTTTGAAAAAGTAAACACAGGTAAAACTAATGTTCATTTTGCTTCAAATTCCCAAATACAAATATTAACAAATATCTATCCTGGAAAGAATGCTGTAAAGTTATTTCCAGAAAAGTTTCTCACATAAATGAAAAATAAAACTTGTCAAGTAACAGAATGAACATTATTTAAAAGGACCTCATTCACCATAACCTAATGATATATCAGATATAAAAAACTGCTTTAAAAGGAAACTGAGTCTGTAATTGCTTCAAATTAAAAAGTTAAAAAAAGGAAAGGGAATCTTTTAAAAATAAGAATAAGCTAAATAACTCAAAATTAACTATTCTGTCTACAACCCATAATTACAATACTTACTAATAGATGTATTTTTCAACTGCAACAAAATATCCTGAAAAAATGAACAGTTTATTTATTTATTTATTTTTAAAACAGAGAGCATGCACACACATGCATGAGCAGTGGCGGGGTGGGGGGGAGGGGCAGAGGGAGAGGGAGAGAGAGGATCTTAAGCAGGCTTCAAGCCCAGTACGAGCCGGAGGTGGGGCAATCTCATGATCCTGAGATCCTGACCTGAGCTGAAGTCAAGAGTCAGATGCTTAACCGACTTGGCCACCCAGGTGCCCCAAAATTTATAGTATCTTTAATGCTGATTTACATAAAATCCTACTTCTTAGAGAAACTGCATCCAATATATCTACTACTAGGAAAAAGGAGAATGCAAATGCATTTAATATGGAATCAATAGCACACTTTTGAATTTGAGAAAATGCATATTACTGAGAAGGCCTCTATTCTTTAAGACTCCTATTAGGATGTAAATAACAGCAGCATATACCCTTAGGCCCAGAAAAAAAACCTGGATGAGCCAATGAACAAGTTTATTATTATCTTTAGAGACTTTTCATAGCCTACACTTTTTCTATTCTGGTTTACTTTCTAAACCCTAGTACAGGCATAACAAGTGCTCTGGACTTTTGTTAAAACAAAACAAAACAAAACACCACCACCACCAATACCATGTTTAAGGAATCTGCATGCCAACAGAAATAAGTTACCTAAAAATGAAGTTTGGTTAAATGAAGTATATATTGAGTGAAATAAATAACAAATAATAAATAAGACTAGGGAAAGATAAATACAATGCAGAAGCAAACAAAAGAAAACTGAATCATTTTGCAATGGTATATAAGAAGAAATGTTGAGCTATCAGTATTCAGAGAACAAATATATCTGTAACAATATTATCAGACAGAAAAAAATCAAGGTAAAAAGTATTATTGAGGTAAAGAAAGATATCTCAGAATAATAACAGGTTCAACTTGTCAAGAAATTTATATGCATCAAATAACAGAGCTATAAAACATATAAATCAATTAACAATGTACATGATGAAATTAAACAAATCCACAATCGTAGTAGCAGTTTAAACTTCCCTCTCTTAGTCAGTGATGGAAAAAACAGAGCACAAAAGCAGTAAGGATATAGAAGAACTCAAGCAATACCATTAACAAAAATATATAGGGACACCACCCAACAGTTGCACAGTACATGGACCACAAAATACGGATACACAGAAAATTTATAAAAAGTGGCCATATGCTGGGCCATGAAGCAAATTTAAAACAAAATTATTTATTTATTTATTAAGATTTTATTTATTTATTTATTTGACAGAGAGAGAGATAGTAAGAGAGGGAACACAAGCAGGGGGAGTGGGAGAGGGAGAAGCAGGCTTCCTGCTGAGCATGGAGCCCAATGCAGGGCTCGATCCCATGACGCCAGGATCCTGACCTGAGCCGAAGGCAGATGCTTAACAACTGAGCCACCCAGGCACCCCAAAAACAAATAAAATAATTTAGATTACAGTCTTTAAACACAAGAATTCAGTTAGAAGTTAAGAACATAAAAATAACCAGAAAATCCTCATTTTTAAAATGATAGAAATACATCAATAAATAACCTATAGGACAGAAAGGAAATCCCAAAGGAAATTATCAAATAATTTTAGGTAACAAAATAACAATATATCAAAACTTGTAAGATACAGCTAAATCCAACTTAGACAGAAATTTATAACCCAAACTGTATAGGTCAAAAAAGAAATGCTGAAAATCAGTGAGTTATACAACCACCTCAAGAAATTAGAAAAATACCACTAAATTAAACCCAAGGAAAATAGAAGAAAATAAGCTGAAATTCATGAATAGAAAACATACACTAGTAGGATTAAAAGATTAAAAACTGTTTCTTCTAAAAGAATGATTAAATTGATAAATCCCTAATGAGACTGACAAATAAAAGATAAAGCACAAATAGTATCAGTAATAACAGAGAACACAGCCTACATATACTAAAAAATAAGAGGATATTGTAAACACACTAACAAGTTTGAAAATTGAGACTAGAAAAACTTCCAGAAAAATACAGTGAACTAAAACTGACATAAGAAAAAATAGAGTATCTTACTTATCCTACCGTAAAAATTTTTAATGATCTCCCCAAAGAAAGCAAAAGGTCTAGATGGATTCTTCAGCAAACTCTACCAAATATTTAAAGGAAAATTAATTCTAATCATATACAATTTTTACCAGAATATAGAAAAAGAAGGAATATTTATATTTTAACAAGTCAGGATAACTCTGACACTCAGATATGAAAAGGCAATACTGATCAAGAGAGAATAAAGACAAGCAAGAGACCAGGGAAAAATATTTGCAAGAGGACTTTTATCCAAAATATTAAAGAACTCTTAAATCTCAACAATAAGAAAATGAGCAACCTAATTAAAAAATGGCCAAAGACCTAAACAGACATCTTGCTATATATATATATATATATATATATATATAGTTCCCTCTCTTACTTACGTGCCATATATATATATATATATATATATATATATATATATGGCACGTAAGCATAAAAAAAGATGTTCAACATCACAAGTCATTAGGGAAATGAAAATTCAAATGAGACACCACTATACACCTATTAGAATGGCCAAAATACAAAACCTTGATACCAAAGTATGTTAGTGAGAATGTGGAGCAACAAGAACTGTCATTCATTACTGGTAGACATGTAAAATGTAGAAGAACAGTTTGGCAGTTTCTTATAAAACTAAACATATTCTTACCATATGATCCAGCATCACACTCCTTGGTATTTACCCAAATGAGTGAAAAACTTATGTCTACCTAAAAACCTAACAGCTAGGTGATGATAATAACAGAAGAAACTACATGCTGGGAGAGAGAAGATAAATGGGAACTCTCTATTTTCTGCCCAAAATCTGGAAACATAAAACAATTCTAAAAAAAAAAAACTTTATTTTCTTTAAAAAATGCAATGTTGATAGTACAAGAAAGGAACTGTATAGGTCAATTTCTCTCATGAACAAAAATGCAAAAAGAAGGAAGAAAAGGAGGAAGGGAAGCCCTACATAAATGAAATGAGAGAATATATCATGTTCGTGGATAGGAAATCTCAATGTTGAATATACTTAATGCAATGTTAATAATCCTGACAGAATCTCTCTGAGAAACTTAATAAGCTCATTACAAAATATACATGGGAAAGCAAAAGAACAAAAATATAAAAGATTCTCCTAAAGAAGAACAAAGTAAGGAGACTGGCTCCATTAACTATCACAACTCCTTACAAAGCTTCAGCAATAAAAAATATGTGGTATTAGCATGGGACAGGCAAAAAAGCCAGTGGAATATAGCAGAGGATCTAGAAACAGACCTACACATAAACAAACACTCGATTAATTAAAGGTGGCACTGCAGGACAGTGGAGAAAAACCTTGTAAGTGTAGAAGGAAAATAAACTTGGATAAATTACTCTTTAATTTTAATGTGACAAAAGAAAATACTGGTAAATCATATATATAAAAATTTCAACAAACCATCAGGGCAAAAATAGCATAAATAAAGTCAAAAGATACCTGACAAACTATGGGAAAACATTTGCGACAACACTACAGAGAAGAAACTAATAATTCTATTATTAAAAACTCAAAAACTGAAGGGGAAGATGGCCAAAAACCTGTTGGAACGATGAGAAAAAGACATAAAAAGGCAATACACACACACACAAAAGGACATTAAGAATATATAAAAATATTCAAACTTACTTGTAATTAGAGAAATACGTATTAAAACAGCCCTCAGATACCATTTCCAACCTATCAGATTGGCAAAAATTGAAACATATGCAGAATGCATTCTGTTGGCTAGTCTGGGGGAAACAAAAGTTCTCACATACCGTTGTTGAAAGAGCAAACTAGGACAATGGTCATGGAGGGACACTTCGCAGTATCTAACAAAACCACAAATGCACTTAGCTTTTGACCTAATAACCTCTCTTCTAACAATCTGCCTTGAAAATACACCTCCAAATACTCAAAAATACACATGTACAAGGCTATTCACTTGCACACTATTGGTATGCAAAATATTGGAACAACCTAAGTACACAGCAGAGTAGTTAAATAAGTTATGGTAAATCCACACAATGGAGTAATATGTACTGTAAAAAATAATGAGGAAGATCTCTAATTACTGATAGGGAGCAATTTCTAAGATATACTTACTGATAAATGAAAAAAGAAAAGTAAAAAAAGATACATAGTATGTTACTCTTCGCAAGACTTTATTTATTTATTTATTTATTTATTTATTTATTTATTTATTTATTTAAGAGAGAGAAAGTGTGCTAGCAGGGAGAGGGGCAGAGGGAGAAAAGTAGACTCCACACTGTAGACTCCGCACTGAGCACAGAGCCTGACATGGGGCTCGATCTCAGGAACCTGAGATCAGGACCTGAGCCGAAATCAAGAGTCTGACGCTTAACTGACTGAGCCACCCAGGCACCCATATAGTATGTTATTCTTAATTAAGAAAGAAAAAACACTAGAAAATATTCATGTATCTGTTCATTTGTGCAAAAAGATTTCAGGAAAGCTAAAACAGAAACTCTAAAGATTGTTTTCCTGTAGGAGGTAGGTATTAGGGTGAATGAAGAAGGACAATTACATGAGAATACCTTTTTGTAAAGTCATGACTATTATATATTTTTTAAGATTTTATTTACTTATTTGAGAGAGAGAGAGAGTGCACGAGTAGGGGGAAGGGCAGAGGGAGAGGGAGAAGGAGACTCCCCGCTGAGCAGGTAGCCTGATGTAGGGCTTGATTCCGGGACTCCAGGATCATGACCTGAGCCAAAGGCAGATGTTTAACTGACTGAGCCACCCAGCTGCCCCAAGTCATGACTATTATAACCATGATAATGTTTCATTCACCAAACACACAAATAAGTAAACAATCAAAATCAATCAGAATGTTGAGGGAACCCAAAATGGAGTAAGAATAATTGTATTACAAATGAATAACATCCCACATTAAGGAAGATGGGGATGAAAAAGAACTTAAAGTAACTTTAGAAAACAGTATTTTGACTATATTCCACAAGGCTACAGATAGAAAGAACTGTACACAAATATAGTCCTTGAGCTAAAGCTTGTTTCTCACAGGGGTATGAGTTAGTAATTCTGAAAATGTTACACGTACACTAGGATTTAAAAAACAAATAAATATATCATGGATAAGGAGATGCAGGTTTCTCACTGTACAAACAGTTACATATAAGCAAAGGGGAAAAGCTAGAATTAACATTATGATGCTGGATTAGAATGAGAAGTATTAGCAGGAATTCACAGCTTTTAATATATTCACAGATAGGTAAAGAAATAAATATAAATGTGTGTGTAGGTGCATGTTAGTATGTGATACATTCCTAGCTCTGACAACTGAGAGGGCCTGTAATGACACTAAGTAGCAATGACTAGACTGAGGACCTAGGTTTTTCTATCATTCACCAAACACACACACCACACACACACACTGGGGTCCTTGGAGAAATAGCTGATTCCTGGCCTGAGGGAAAATGTAAGAAGGACCTGGAACATCTATGGAACTAGAAAGTAAGGAGGAAGTGCTGAAAAATAATGAGAGAATGTCAAAAAGACATAGAAGCCAAATTGAAGAAGTTCTCAATGGCCAAAGCCAAAACAATAACATAAAATGAGAGTACTGGATTATAACCCATGGAATAAAATATTCTTAAATCCTAACTAATATAAGCAAACATACGGGGAAGGGGGGACAGTTCTTCTTTAAAGTAAAATCCCCATTGATACATTGCAAAAAATGAGGGAAATTGAAATTCACAATTATTTGAAATATTCACCAAATCAAAATTGAAAAACACCACAGTGATGATTGTTGTAGGCAAAAGCCAATGAAAGATGTTAGAACTAGAAGATGAAAGTATGATGAGAAACCTGGTATTTGTCTAGTCTCAAAGCTTCGTCCCCCAGAAAACACTTATTAATTACAAAAACATAGCAACTTTAGAGAAACCTAACCAAGTAACCAAATCTGACATCACAGTAGTAAGATTTATCAACATGCCTTCCCCAACACCATAAAACACACTGAGAAAGACACAGTATCACTTCCATGGTGTTCCTGCCAAAAAGTACTGAAAAAGATCAAACTAAGAGACAATACTTGACCAGTATTTTCCAAAAAGTGTCAAGATCATGAAAAACAAAAATGAGGTATTGTCACAGATTTGATTAAGGAGACATGAAAACTAAATGCAATGTGGAATCCTGGATGAGAAAAAGATATTAGTGGCAAAACTGACAAAATTAGAATAAGGAATGTAGTTAAGTTCATAGTATTGTACTAACATTCATTTCCTGATGTTGACAATAAGGGAAAACAATGTGAGAGATATACAGGAATACTCCGCACTATTTTTGGAAGTTTTCTATATGTTTAAAATTATTTTAAAATAAAAAATTTTAAAAACATGCCATGAGACAACATGAATGGACCTAGAGGGTATTACACTAAGTGAGTCAGACAGAGAATGATTTGATTTATATGATTTCACTTATATGTGGAATATAAATGAGTGATGGGTATTAAGGAGGGCACTTATTATGATGAGCACTGGGTGTTATATGTAAGGAATGAATTACTAAATTTTACTTCTGCAACTAATACTACACTATGTTAACTAACTGGAATTTAAATAAAAACTCAAAACAAAAAAATTAATTAAAATAAATTTTAAAAACAAACAAACAAAACAGATCCTTAAATACAGAAAACAAACTGACGGTTGCCAGAAGGGAGGCAGGTGTAGGGGGATGGACAAAATAAATGAAGGAGATTAAGAGGTACAAACTTCCAGTTATAAATAAGTCATGGAGATGAAAAGTACAGCATAGGGAATATAGTCAATAATACTGTAATAACATTGTATGGTGATTACACTTACTGTGGTGAGCATTGAGTAATAAGTAGAATTGTTGAATCAGTATATTGTACACCTGAAACTAATATAACATTGTCTGTCCATTATACTTAGAAAGCAAGCAAGCAAGCAAGCAAGAGACAGCCTGTCCCCCACACCATACCCAAGTTAACTCAAAATAGATGGAAGAACTGAATGTAAGACCTGACACCATAAAACTCCCAGAAAAAAACATAGACATAAGCTCCTTAACATCAGTCTTAACAGTGATTTTTTTTGACACCAAAAGCAAAGACAACAGAGGCAAAAATAAACAAGTGGAACTACATCAAATTGAAAAGCTCTGCACAGCAATGGGAACAATAAACAAAATGAAAAGGGAACCTACAGAACAGGAGAAAATATTTGCAAATTAAATGTCAGATAAGAGGTTAATAACCAAAATATATAAAGAACTCATACAATTCAACAGCCACACACAACACAAATCCAATTAAAATATGAGCAGAGGAACTAAAAGACATACAAAGAGCCCACAGGCACAAGGAAAGGTACTGAACATCACTAATTATCAGGGAAATGCAAATCAAAACCACAATGAGATACCACCTCACACCTGTTAGAACAGCTATTATTAAAAAAAAAAAAAACACCCTAAAACAAGAGATAACAAATGATGGAGAGAATGTAAAGAAAAGAGAACCCTTGTACCCTGTTGCTGGGAATGTAAATTAGTACAGCCATTATGGAAAACAGCATGGAGGTTCCTCAAAATATTAAAAATAGAACTACCATATGATCCAGGAATTCTACTTCTGGATATATATCTGAAAGAAATGAAATCACTATCTCAAAGAGGTATCTGCACCCCCATGTTCAATGCATCATTATTTACAATAGCCAAGACATGGGAACAATCTAAGTGTCCATCAGTGGATGAATGGATAAAGAAAATGTGCTATACATACAAAATGGAGTCTTATTCAGCCATTACAAAAAGAAGGAAATCCTGTCAATTTCAACAACATAAAGCTCAAGGGCATTATGCTAAATGAAATAAGTCCTACAGAGAAGACAAATACTATATGATCTCACTTATACTCAGAATCTAAAAAAACCAAACTCACAGACACAGAGAACAGAGTCACTACCAGAGATGGGAGTTGGGGGAAATGGATGAGGATAGCTAAAGTTACAAACTTCCAGTTATAAGATAAATAAGTTCTGCAGATGTGATGTACAGCATGGTAACTATAGTTAATAATACTGTATTATGTATTTGAAACTTGCTAAGATAGTAGATCTACAAGTTCTTATCACAAGAAAGAAAATTTTAAAACTATGTGAGGTGATGGATGTGAACTGAATTTATTGTAGTAATCACTTTACAAAATATACACATATCAAATCATTATGCTATACACCTTAAACTAATACAATGTTATATGTTAATAATATCTCAAAAGTAGGAGAAGAAATGCTAATTTAAAAAAAAGACATTAAGAGACTGAAAGAAGCCACTGAGTAGAAGAAATTTATAAAACACATTGTATCTTAAGTCCTAAAGCACACATATGTATATGTTTGACTACTATGGGTAATCACCCCATCTATGCAAATGCCTTTATATAATATGTTTTATAGGGAGAGAGAGCAATGAAAAAGAATGAATTTGCCCACATCATGGATAAATTTCAAAATCATGACACCGAGCAAAAGAAGCCAAACCTAAAGGAACATAAGGTTGCATTTACGTAACGCTCAAAAACAGGCAAAACCAAACCGTGCTTAGTGATCCATACTTAAGTAATAAAAGCACAAAGAAGAGAAAGGGAGTAAGTCTGGATAGTGGTTATCTTTGGTGGGAAGGAAAAGTTTGTGAATGAGAAAGAGCATGCTGGAGGCATCTAGGATGGTAGAAAATATTTTCTTTCTTGCCCTGGGTGCCCCTGGGAAAATGTAGGAACATTATGTTAAGGTTAAATGAGTACTGGTTACACAAAATTTCATAAAACTGTACATTTTATTTGTTTTATGTACTTTTCTGTATATTTTCTTTCATAATATAAGGTCTTAATATAAAAATCACAAAGAAAAAAAAACAAAATAAGCCATCAATAGGAGAATGAGAGTGACTCCTAAATGAGGGGGTACAATATTAATTGATAAGTTAACATATTTTAATATTGCTGTATAAACAGATGAGTATTTTAAGAGATGAGCTCCTAGAGAATCCAAAAGTCACTCATCTCTTCCTTAGTACTGGAGCTACATATTCTATGGCATAAATATAATTTGAAAACAGAACTCATATATCTGGACATAATGGTAGTTTAAAATTGAAGAAAAGAGGGCGCCTGGGTGGCTCAGTTGGTTAAGCGACTGCCTTCGGCTCAGGTCATGATCCTGGAGTCCCGGGATCGAGTCCCGCATCGGGCTCCCTGCTCAGCAGGGAGTCTGCTTCTCCCTCTGACCCTCCCCCCTCTCATGCTCTATCTCATTCTCTCTCTCAAATAAATAAAATTTAAAAAGAAAAGAAAAGAAATATAACTGATAAAAAATATTTAGACAAATTTTCCACTCCCAGCCAAGACAGAGTCACAAGAACTGGACTAGGTGTTACTCCCACTAAACAACTAAATATACAACGTTATACAATGTTTTTCAGAAATTGGACAAAAGGGGCGCCTGGGTGGCTCAGTTGTTAAGCATCTGCCTTCCATTCGGGTCGTGATCCCATGGTCATGGGATTGAGCCCCACATCGGGCTCCCTGCTCCGCGGGAGGCCTGCTTCTTCTCCCTCTCCCTCTCCCCCTGCTTGTATTCTCTCTCTCACTGTGTCTCTGTCAAATAAATAAATAAAATCTTAAAAAAAAAAAAAAAAGAAAAAAGAAATTGGACAAGAGACAGCACAGGTCAGTGGTACCCTGAGAGAAGGAAAACAAATGAAGTCATTCTCACCTCTGCCCTAGCTTACTATCTGGAGTTTTTATACTGCGGTGCAAAAAAGGGAAAACCCAGGCCTATAAAACCCAAAACATTTACTATCTGGTCCCTTAGACAAAAAAACTGTCAACTCCTATTCTAAAGAAATGAAAGTAAACGTCCACAAAGACGTGTATCCAACTTTCATAGGAGCTTTGTTCCGAATAGCCAAAAACTAGAAACATTTCAAATGCCCATCAAACAACATGGATGAATTTAATAATGAAAGAAGTGTGGGGGGGAGCACATTATTATATGCTTCCATTTGTATAAAACTCTAGAAAATAAATTCTCAACAGCAGATCAGTGGCTGCCATAGAAGGGTGTGGGAGGAAGGAGGGATTAGAAAGGAACAGAAGAAATTCTGGAGGGTGTTGGAAATACTCATCATCTTATCCTGGGAGTGATGATTTCACACATAAAAACCAATCAAACTGTACACTTTAACTGTGTGCAGTTTATTATATATCAATTACTCCTTGATAAAGCTGTAAAAAACTGTACAAACTTCATCTTCCAAATATTGTTAAATATATTTAAAAAATAAAGTCTACAACAGTTCACAGGCCATACAACAAACTGAGCCCACAAATAATTCTAAATTGATCCACTCTGATCATTCTGAATGAAGAGATCTGTTATTTGAAGAACTGCTTGTGTGAACATGAAGCAGAATAGTTTAAAAGTGGATTTTAACAGGGAAATCATTACATACATATAACTTCCTGCCTCGTTTGTTATCTAATGATCCTAAACATTATTCTGTGGCTTACTTCTACCTACAAAAGAAGAGATGGGAGAATGACTTATGCGGGAATTAGCTTCAAATATAAACATCTGAAATCATCTGAATCATCATCGTATCCATAAATGTTCATCTCCTTGACAATGACACCATGATGGATGTATGTGTAAAGCACATTTGTTAAAAGGTTAAATGGAATAAAAGCTTCATTTCCTGTACTGGTAAATTCTGAATTTTATTTTATTTTATTTTTTCCTTCTGTTTTTGTTGTACTAGCTTCCCATGTATACATTGGACAAGAATTTGACCGTGAAGTCCTTGTTTTCCCCTGGGAAAATGTAGGAACATTATGTTAAGAAGCCATTTCTGCAGGAAAAGAAGTACAAAAGATGCTCTGGAGAGTAGAAACAGAGAAATTTAAGCTGAGTGGATATAATTCACAATTCAATTTTTTCAGTCTAAATTATAGCACCATGTCACATGTTACCAGCTATTTCAATAATAGCTATAATCAATCAAAGAGAAAAATGTTGGTGTTGTTGTTTTAAATCACAGACCCCAAAATGACTGAGATTGTTATATTCCACATTGAAAAGAATTACTGCAAATCTGAATTTCAGCTTCATTGAGCTCTTTATAAAATGCTGACTGACACATGAACTATAACCAAAAATACAAAGAACCACCTAAGTGTCTCATTGATAGAATGCATATTAAATTGGTCTTCTCTCTGCTACTAATTTTAATTTGAATATTCCTCTAGTAAATATTATATATTTTATATATTAAAACATGGATTATAGTAGGTACAGAATTATTATTTTTTCATTGCTAGGCATGTACTGGCAATCTTCATTTTTAGAAGTGATTAATTTTATCTTTTTCATGACTCCATAAAAATGAATCAGCCTATTTTGAGTTAGCTCAATAGATAGTTCCTCCTTAATTCATTAGAATGTTTTTTGTTCAAACAGAGTAACCTCTGACTGGTTGTAGTTTGTGGAGCCCTTGAAGGAACTTTTTACCAGCTGAATATCTCATGTAAAAGAATCTGAACTATCACAATTCATTTTCTCTTTTATTTTGGTATCTGTTCCAAACGTACTTATAACTAATGATATAATACTAAAACTCTTTAAAAAAATTACTTCAAATTTAAAAGTGACTGTCTAGAATGCTGAACTGCATGTCATTATTTTGCTTATAAATGACAATATTTATCCTTGAAATACGCTTTGATCAACTAACAATTAAAAGTTAACATAATGTGTGAGATAGTCCAACCTCAATAATGTAACAACTATAATCAAGTATTCAAGACAAAGTTCCAGAATCTCATGTGCTGATAATAGAAAATCATGAAATGTCCCTAAGAAAGAAATTTTCACTGGATAGTGCCATCAATGTAATAAAGCATGGTAATTTTAACATTTCTTAAAACATTGATATAGGGGAGTCTGGGTGGCTCAGTCAGCTAAACGTCTGACTCTTGATCTTAGCTCAGGTCTTGATCTCGGAGTCATGAGTTCAAGCCCCACATTGGGCTCCACACTGGGGGTGGAGCCTACTTAAAAAAACAAACAACAACAAAAAACCACATTAATATAAATTAAATGATACCTCGCTGACTAGGACCACATTTTACAAATGACTTAAAGACCTTCATATCCTTATGGTTGGCTAATTTGATTATTCCTGAAAAGTGAGATGGAGATTATCTAATAATCACAATATTTTTCCATTCAGGGCGCCTGGGTGGCTCAGTTGGTTAAGCGACTGCCTTCGGCTCAGGTCATGATCCTGGAGTCCCTGGATCGAGTCCCGCATCGGGCTCCCTGCTCGGCGGGGAGTCTGCTTCTCCCTCTGACCCTCCCCCTTCTCATGCTCTCTCTCTCTATCTCATTCTCTCTCTCAAATAAATAAACAAAATCTTTAAAAAAAAAAAATATTTTTCCATTCATTTTTCCCATTCTATTAAGTGATTTATGTGAATTCTCTTTTTTTTTTTTTTTAAGATTTTATTTATTTGACAGAGAGAGACACAGCGAGAGAGGGAACACAAGCAGGGGGAGTGGGAGAGGGAGAAGCAGGCTCCCTGCAGAGCAGGGAGCCCGATGCGGGACTCGATCCCAGGACCCTGGGATCATGACCTGAGCTGAAGGCAGTCGCTTAACCAACTGAGCCACCCAGGCGCCCGATTTATGTGAATTCTTGAAGCAGGTTATGGTCATTACAACTTTAGAATATGCTCAGCAAAAACAAGATGGACAGTCATATAATGTTATCTTTTCCTCAAACTAACCAGGCTTTCAGAATGTCTTAAATGGTGTGGTAGATGCATTTTTAAAACCCATTTCTTTGTACATCAATGTTCATGGCAGCATTATTCACAACAGCCAAAAAAGGTAGAAACAATCCATATGCCCATCAAAAATTGATAAACAGGGTATGTGCTATGGTGAGCGCTGTGAATTGTGCAAGATTGTTGAATCTCAGATCTGTACCTCTGAAACAAATAATGCAATATATGTTAAGAAAAAAAAAAAAGAAGAAGAAGATAGCAGGAGGGAAAGAATGAAGTGGGGGAAATCGGAGGGGTAGACGAACCATGAGAGACGATGGACTCTGAAAAACAAACTGAGGGTTCTAGAGGGGAGGGGGGTAGGAGGGGTAGGAAAATGGAAAGGCTAATTATTCAGTTAATGCTTCAAACTCACCATATTGTCTGGGGTCCTTAAAGGCGGTGCCTCTGTCTCTACCTGGAACTCACAGGCAAGTGCCACACATGAGGCACACAGTAACTCTGAACAAGTGAATTTCATTTTAAAATAAATATGCTCTATAAAAGCTTCCCTCACATTAAAAGAACCTAAGTAAACAATAGGGAATCCATCATTCTCTTCCTAATTTTATTAGGGTAAAACAGTCATTAATGAAGAAGAAAAAGACAATGGCTTTATCTGAAAAAGTACTAACTGTCCCTCGCAGTTAGGCTCATTGCCCCCCAGCAAAATTCAGAACTTGATCTTAATATTATCAAACAAAAGATTCTAAGATTAAGAAATTTAGCTAAAGTTTTAATAGATGGAACAATTCCTTGTTCAATTACCAAAATAAAGGGGGACAAAGGGTCAAGTGTGATAATTTCAAGATTCCTTTGAGGAGATGATGCATAATTCAATAATGGAAATAAATGTGGGGTGCATATAATGTGACATACAATAAATATAAATTATATACATATACATACAATGCATCTATAAAATAAAGTAATAAGCCATGTTTACTAGATTAGGTATTTAAGAGATCATAAATACGATTCCAAATTTATTTTTCTCTCCCTGAATCCTCTAAAACTAACAATAGATTTAAATTCATCTATGGATGACTGATCCTATAATAAAACACTTGCTATATCAAGAAATAGGATGTTACACAGAAAACAATTCCAAATAATGATTAAACAAATAAAAAAAAATCTAGCTCAAAAGTAATTAGGACAGAAATGTTATCTAAAGGTCCTTGAACAAGGCAGAAAGACTGTGACTGATCCCATACACCAAGGTTGTATTTCCATACATCATTTCACAATGGTTGTTGTCAGAATGGGGAAAGTAATAGAGGTCTGAGAAATATAGCTGATTTCCCAGCATCTCATGTGATCAAGAAACACATTGTACAACAAACACTTTTTTCCTCATAAAAATTTGCTATTTTGCATTGGTAAACTGTTGGACCCAAGAGAAAAATCTTCTACTCTCTAAGACTCAATTTTCATTTCTTCAGTTACAATTTATCTTAAAGAATAGCATGGGGATTTAGTTTTTTAGTGACTATTATTCCATGGAAATAAACTTTCCACAGTCAATTTTTTTTTAATATATCTAGTAATCAATGATGCCCCATTATCATCTGGGAAAACTGAAAATACAAAAAGTCCTAGCAGCACCATAGGCCTTTGCCAAAGATAAAAGATACCAGGGTAAGAATGCAATCTTTAAAGACTTCTTAACTCCTGACTTTAACAATAAATATTGTGTCAGGAATCAGATGACAAGTGTTTCCAAACCATCTTGCTACCAATACACCAGCCAAAGTACACAATATCAAACATCTTTCTTTCTCATGATCTCCCAAATGATAAAATTACAATCAGTAAGAGAGAGAAAGAGAATGCTCTCCACAAACAGTGTAGGTATTATCTCTGCTATTCCTCTTCCCTCACAAAATTTGCTAGGTAGAAATCCATTAAGGAAAAGGAGAACCCAGTGGTCATATCAACTAGATTGTTCCATCTTAAAAGTTTGAATTGTATCTTTTTTTTCATTCTGTCAAATTTATGACCAATAGAAAATATTTTTAAAACACCAAGTAGTCATAGCTATAAAAAAAAAAAAAAAAAAAGGAATTATACCTGACATACAGGATATATAAGTTACAACAGATCCATCTTGTATCTGCTATCTTTGTACCTCAGTAAGGTGCTGATTGGCTATGCTAGAAAAGAATAAATCACATTTCAGGGAACAACTATCATTTGGCTATTTGGTTTAAGCAGAGCTAGATCTATACAGAGTGATTCCATCAAAGAATTAAGAAAATCATTCCAGTGAGCTCTTTATGACTTCTTAGAGCAGAAATCTTAGGGTTTTTATTCTTCTGGGCAAGGAAATAAGTAAGAACTGTTTCTCAAAAGACAGTTAAACAGTTCTCTGAAATATGGGAATACAAACTAGGTCAATTCCTAGCTGATATCACTTTTTTTCTAATTTAGAGAGACTTAGATGGCAATACTTTTCCAAATCATGACAAATGCCATTACCTACAGCATTCACCCTCTCCAAAGTACAAAAGGTCTTCAAAGCCACAGGTGGTACTGTTTTATGGTGGAACAATAGACTCTACCCTCAAGAACATTATTTTTTTAGTGAAAGACATAGAAAAATCAAACTCCACAATTCAATTTAATAAGCCCAATACACACAGAAGAAGGACCAATGGACTCGGTGCAAAGAGGACCAACCAGGTAAGACTTCATCTGCAGTGTGTTTTTGCTTCTGTTTCTCATGTTTTTTATTTTTCTTTTCTTTTTCCAGAAATATATTTAATTTGATGCCATATCAATACATTTTGTAATTTAGGTTGAAGAGCTTAGGTTTTCCTAGACCAGGTAGGAGGTTCCAGTGAATGCAGGGTTGGGGGAAGAGGGCAGCCTTTAATACCTGAAGTTCAAGGGTGACAGTGACAAACTATTTCTTCCAATTCCTTTTTTGCCTCACTGGGTCCTGGAGGGCTTCTGCAGCCAGCACAGTTGCCCTTAGTTATACCTGGCTACCTCACTGATCACTGTCCCAAGGGTAACAGCCCCGCTTTCTAGGGTGACACCCCTGAAGTTCAGAATGTGTGTTTTTGTTTGCATGCTGAGATCTGCTGCTATTAAACATTTCCACACCTCCTGCTTCTCTTTTCTCCCTCCTTGCCCTGGCAGCTAATGCCCAATTATCATATCTCCGCTTTGGGCATGGAGGCCAAAGTTCTAGCTTCTAGACTGTAGGGCCGGGGGCTGAACTTTATGTAGTTCATTGGTGCTGGTACTTTCTGAGACGTTACCGCTCTGGCCCCTCAGCTGTTCCAGGCAGCCCCCACTCCTCTGACTGCTGGTTCACCCGTGCTGGATGGCAGCCACTGCTGGCAGCACTTTGGAATTTGAAGATTTTTCTCTGTCTTCTTATTTTAGTAAAAATGGTATTTATGCAGTTTCATTTATTTTCCCTGTTGTGGTATGTGTTTTCCAGGAGGAAAGGGGATGGTTTTTTATGCTAAACTATAAGCTTCAGATTTTGGCACTAATACCAAGCAGGCATAAGCCTTCCTCTGAGAAAAGAGGAATCTGAAAGGTGGCCAAGGCCACATTTTTCACTTCTTCAAACCATACAGTACTAAATTATTCATATTCATTTAGTGAATGAATTGCCAATGTCTGTGACTCCTGGAGGAAGTAGGATGAAATCTTAATTTATAAATATTTATCTTAAAATACTATGAAGATTAGGAAAGAAAAGATCCTATGCTGGGACACTAACAGCTTTCAAACCAAATCGAGGCTGAATGGGAGAAAAATATAAAGAAAGAAAATAAGGTCAAGAGGGACTCCACAACTGAACTGCTTTTGGAACACAAGTTATGCTGCTGTGGTCACTTAATACATATATGTACTGTAATATTTAAGATCATATAGCTCAGTGCAGCCCACAAATGCAAGCCATGTATGTAATTTTACATTTTCAACAGGCACATTAAAAACAATAAAAACATGGACAAGATGAAATTAATTTTAATGATACATACAAAATACTATCATTTCAATATGGTAATAAATATCAAAGTTGTTAGTGAGCTATTCTACTCTCTTTTTTTGTACCAAGTCTTCAAAATCTGGTGTGTACTTTACACTTACACATCTCATCTCAGACTAGCCACATTTCAAGTGCTCAATAGCCACATGTGGAGAGTGCAAATAAAGAGCAAGCAAACAGGGATGTGACCTGAACAAAATTCGCAAAGAACTCTACTAAACAGGGGCGCCTGGGTGGCGCAGTTGGTTAAGCGACTGCCTTCGGCTCAGGTCATGATCCTGGAGTCCTGTGATCGAGTCCCGCATCGGGCTCCCTGCTCAATGGGGAGTCTGCTTCACCCTCTGACCGTCTCCCCTCTCATGCTCTTTCTCACTCTCTCTCTAAAATAAATAAATAAAATCTTTAAAAAAAAAAAGAACTCTAGTGAACAAAGAAGAAAATTCTACTGCATCTCAGGGTGGAATCTATTGTACCCACTGTAGCCAAGAGTGGAAAGTAACTGCCTGCTTCTGTGAAGACTACATAACAAACTAGGGTAGACCTGGTATGCAGCTAGAGCCTGTTCTTAGACAACATTCTGGAAAGCTAGAAGAAGATGGAGATAATATGGAGTAAATAATCATCTTGAATCAAGAGGTCATAGTCTTATTGTAGAAAAAGATTCTATCCTAATCTCACCTATTTGGTATAATCAAACAGGTGATCTTGTCAGTTAGGTATCTTAAATTTTAAAAATCAACAAGATACATGCATATATGTAACACATACACATCACATTACTTAAATTAGCTTACTTTGTTTTTTTAAAGATTTCATTTATTTATTTGAGAGAGAAGTGAGCGCCAGAGAGAGCACAAGCAGGGAGAGGAGGTGAGGCAGAGGGAGAAGCAGACTCCCCTGCTGAGCAGGGAGCCCAACTGACGTGGGGCTCAATCCCTGGATTGTGGGATCATGATCTGAGCCAAAGGCAGACACTTAACCGACTAAGCCACCAGGCACCTCTAGATTAGCTTACTTTTTAAAATCAAGAGGTCTAACTATATTTCAAGCCAGCTTGATATTCCTCCAGTATATGTTTCTCTCTTTCAGCCTTGTACTGTTACAAAAATGCAAAGTAGAAGTTATGCTTGATGATGTAAATAGCATATTGTTTGTATACAAATGAATGCAATTAAAGATGCTTAGTGATTCTTTGAAAGTTTTGTTTCTCCTTCTGCTATGAACTGAATGATTATGTCCCCTACAAATTCCTATATTGAAACCCTAATCCTCAGTATGAAGGTATTTGAGGGACCCGTGGGAGATGATCAGGGTTAAATCAGATCATGAGGGTGGGCCCCTCATCATGGCATTAATGCCCTTATAAAAAGACGAAGACATTTGAAATCTCTTTCTCTGCATGCACATACCAAGGAAGGCCATGTGAAGACATAACCAGAAAAAAGGCCCTTACTGAGAACCCAACAATGCTGGCACCCTGATCTCCGACTTCCAGCCTCAAGAACTGTGAGAAATAAATGTTGTTTAAACCATCCAGTCTGTGGTATTTGTTACAGCATCCTTAACTAAAACACACTCAGTAAGACTAAATATACTTTCAAAAATGTAGAGTATGAATTTATTAAGCAATATAAAAGTACACTTCTACTCAACCACTGTGCAAACAATGTCCAAACTTCCAAGAGACTAATCTAAAATAACAAGGTCTTATTATATGCATGCATTTAAATGTACTACATTTGGTCTAAAGGTTAAGATTCCTGCCTTAACCTATCAAAAATTCTAAGTAGGTTCTTAAAAAAAAAAAAAAAATGAGCAATAGATTTATTGATTTAAAAAAGGGAACAAAATATAACAAATGGTATTTTGATTAAAATGGTTATTTTACACCAGATTTTAATTGTCCTTTGTACCATTTCCAAGCATAATATTTAAAACTCTGTGTTTTTTTTTATAATGCTGCCTTGCAACCAATTATTTAGATTAATTAGTAATCTAAATAGTGAAGTATAATCTGTTCATGACTGGTATATAGAGGTCTAGACAGCAAATGATCTCTGAAGAGACATAGTTCCATTAAATAATAAGTCCACAGCACTTTGTACTATCCTACCATATACAAATTTACAAGACAACAAAATAACATCAGTAAAAAGGAAAATTTTACAGACAATGGTATATTCTTTCACTTTGCAGGAGTTGAAAAAAAAAATTATGTAGATTTCCAGAGATTCATGAGTATAACCTAAGAAACATATTTCATAGTGATTTTTTTAAGTTAGGTTTTTCTTAGTAAATCGTTTTTGGCTTAAAATTAAAAAGCCAGGGGCACCTGGGTGCTCAGTCATTAAGCAACTGCCTTGGGCTCAGGTCAGGATCTGAGGGTCCTGGGATCGAGCCCCACATCAGCTCCCTGCTCCGCGGGAAGCCTGCTTCTCCCTCTCCCACTCCCCCTGCTTATGTTCCCTCTCTCACTGTGTCTCTCTCTGTCAAATAAATAAAATCTTAAAAAAAAAAAAAAATTAAAAAGCCAAATATTACTAATGTACTTAAATGCTTTCTTGAGTGAAACTGGGAATCTTTATGACATAATGACATAATACATTTTCATCTACGAATGAACTATTTTATTTGTTTCCTTCTCATTTCTAACTTTAAATAAACAGAAAATCTACCTTGTTCTTGAATAATCTCCATAGACAAGCTTTAATTTTTCAAAGTTCATCCTTTCAATATTTCTTACAAAAAAATCCAAACTACTAGTATTTTATCCAAAAGGATTCCTCCAAAGCTTCACATTTGAATTACAGCATTGACATTTAGAAATTTGCTTTCTAATAATAATCTATCAAAATTATATTCTATATACTTAGTTATTAATTCTTTGTAATTTTTCTTATAATTGCATCTTTCTAAGTATTTACAAACACTTAAAGACACCTTACCAAGAATAAGCTTTAGTCTATATCTTGACAGTCTATAAATCCAGCATAATACCCAAACATACACTGCATATACCCAACAATACATACAATGTAGTTACTGTACAATAGTATTGTTTAACATGTATTACTGGGTTCATATTAATAATAAAAGATTGTTTAATGAACAGACTAATCTTTGTATAGTAGCTTACAGTTTTACAGACTCCCTTCACACTCATTAAGTCTCATTTAATCTATGTAACAATTTTATGCAATCCTGCTTAATGGGCCCTAACCCATCAACTTAGTTTGGATAACTATTAACTTGATACATCTTAATTCAGTTAACAAGTTTCATGTAGCATGTTCATACAGAGAATCAGCCTTCAGCACTAAGAAGTTTAAATTTAAATTAAGAATTTTCAACAAATGCTTGACCATAGTGACCTTCCCTATAAATACCTAAGTAGACAAACTATTAAACAGATGGGTATAAGAACCATTTGTTAGTTCTCTCATTCATCCATTTATTCAATTTTTTGAGTACATACTTAGTGGCAGACACTGTTCTTACTGGACTGGCATCTAAATGGTATTTATTAGAATAGAATTTATATTTTAAAATAATTGAGCAGGAGTGTCTGGGTGGCTCAGTCAGTTAAGCACCTGACTCTTGATTTCGGCTAAGGTCATGATCTCAGGGTTGTGTGATTGAGCCCTGTGGTGGGCTCTGTAATGCGCATGGAGCCTACTTAAGATTCTATCTCTTCCTCTTCCTCTGCCCCACCCCTACTCATGCTCTCTTTCTCTCTCTCTAAAAAAAATTAAAAATAAAATAAAAACTTTGAGCAAGGATCACCTAATTTTTCTTTTCTTTTTTAAGTTTTTCTTTAAATTCCTGTTAGTTAATATACAGTATAATATTAGTTTCAGGTATACAATATAGCAGTTCAACACTTCCACACAATACCTGGTGCTCATCACAGCAAGTGTACTCCTTAATCTCCATCACCTATTTAACCCATCCCTCCACTCACCTCCCCTCTGATAACCATCATTTTATTCTCTATAGTTAAGAAGTCTATTTCTTGGTTTGCCTCTTTTTTTTCCCTTTACTCATTTGTTTTGTTTCTTAAATACCACATATGAGTAAAATCATATGGTATTTGTCTTTCTCTGACTTATTTCACTTAGCATATACTCTTTAGCTCTATCCATGTCAATCCAAATGGCAAGGTTTCACTCTTTTTTATGGCTGAGTAATATTTCATTGTGTGTGTGTGCATGTGTGTGTGTGTACACACACTACCTCTTGTTCAGGGTGCATGTATCCCTTTGAATTAGTACTTTTGTATTCTCTGGGTAAATACCTAGTAGTGCAATTGCTGGATCATAAGGTAGGACCCTCCATACTGTTTTCCACTGTGGCTGCACCAGTTTGCATTCCCACCAACAGTGCAAGAAGGTTTTCTTTCTTCCACATCCTCACCAACATCTGATGTTTCTTGTGCTGTTGATTTTAGCCTTTCTGACTGGCACAAAAATAGACACCTAGATCAAGGGAACAGAATAGAAAACCCAGAAATGAACCCACAACTATATGGTCAGTTAATCTCCAACAAAGCAGGAAAGAATATCCAATGGGAAAAAGACAGTCTCTTCAATAAATGGTGTTGGGAAAACTGGACAGGACATGCAGAAGAATGAAACTGGACCACTTTCTATATCATACACAAAAATAAATTCAAAATGAATGAAAAACCTAAATGTGAGACCTAAAACCATAAAAATCCTAGAAGAGAACACAGGCAGGCCCCTCTTTGACACTATCTGTAGCAACTTCTTTTTTAGATATTATCTCCTGAGGCAAGGTAAACAAAAGCAAAAATAAACTATTAGGACTTTGACAAAATAAAAAGCTTCTACACAGTTAAGGAAACAATCAACAAAACTAAAAGGCAACCTATGGAATGGGAGAAGATATTTGCAAATGACACATCTGATAAAGGGTTAGTATCCCAAGTTTTATAAATGACTTTAAAACTCAACATCCAAAAAATGAATAATCCAATTAAAAATGGGCAGAAGACATGAATAGACATTTTTCCAAGAAAGACATATAGATGGCCAACAGACACATGAAAAGATGCTCAATGTCACTGATCATCAGGGAAATACAAATCTGATTTTTCACCATGCTGGGGAAAACAAAATCTTAATAATCTAACCATGTGAAGAAAACTAGGAATAGATAATAAAATTAAAAATGAATGCATAACTTGACAGCCCAATGAAAAGCAAGCTGAAACAGAAACAAAATCAACAGATCCATATTAAAAAAAAAAACTAGGTATTATGAAGGGGTCATTTGTTTACCTTGTCTGCAGGGAACTAATAAATTCACTTCAGAACATGTACTTGAAAACAGACAAAAAGTATAAACACTTTTCATAGGTACTGTGGGGGTCAAGTTAACAGTTCACTATAATACAAGACAAAATACAATAAATGTTAATAACAAAAAACCTGAAGCTTCAAAGATAGGAAGAATTAATTTGGACCTGGGGAATAAAATTTATAATAACTTAGTTTCATTATATGCAATCCTAATCTTGGACAACTGAGATATGGGCTTTAAACTTTTTTTACTATCATCTCAAACTGAGTTGTTTTAAAGAAAATACCCACTATGAGAAGCAGAAGCAGGAAATGGAAAAGCAGTATACTGTTACCCAGCTTTACCTCACAATGGCCAGAATTTTAACAATAGAATGCAAAAGGAGAATCTTAGGAATAGGAGAAAAGGTTAAAAAAATAGCAGAGAAGAAATCTCTGTGGTGCTACAATATTAATTAACTGCTACATCAGGATTCTACTTCCCAGACAGTAATGCAAATATGCTCCTGTGGTTAATATATTTAGCAGAATAAGAACTAAATCTAAAACCTAGACCCTTAATTTTTAGTGATAAATTCTTCACACATATTATAACAAACTACTCTAAAAAGAAAGCATATATATTTTTTATATAAATATTTCAAAATGAGAAGACAAATATGGAATAAAAGTTAATTAAATAAACCAGTTCCCAAATTCCAACTTACTTGATGCAATAGTATTCTTTAATATGATAGTACTGATAGGTTATAAAACCTATCACAAATTTTCAATACGTTTGATATCGCATATGTGCAATATATATGGCATAGCCATGGAATCTAATTAATGGCAAGTATATGCGCTGTATTTGTTATACATATCACTTTTTCAGTTTTTCTTTAAGTTGTAAAAATTCAAATAACTATCATATTTCTTGTTAAGGTGAAAATATTTTTTGAAACTATTGTCTTGTGTGTATAGACTTTTTATTATGCTGCATAGGAAAGAAGGGATATGATAATGATGAAACATTCTTGATGCATCAGACTGAAAAATTAGATATTTATGGACCATGTCTGAAGCTAAGGTTCTAATTGGATAACTCTTTTTTTCCCGCTGCTCTCATTTTGAAAGATATATAAATTTAATTTGGTTACTGGCATGGTCTATTGGACTGAGCAGAGAGAGTGTTTAAAAAAAAAAATTAGAGGTCCAATCTTGGCCTATTGTTCCAGTTCTAATCTCAATTCACTGAATGCTCTTGGGTAAGTCATGAACTAAATCACATTTTTCAATTTCCTCATCTGCAAAATGGAGATAACTATCCTACAACTCATTATTGAAACTGAAATTTAAAAAAAAATACTTTTTAAAATCTGAACTGAACATGCGAACACTTGAAAATCCCCTGACTCAGGTGAACCTTTATCTTTCAAATGGTGTGAAGTAGACTCAAAATAAATGAGAACTTGTAATTTAGAATAGATGCTTTGACTGGCTCACCAGCTCCAGAGGTTATCTGTGGTTTTATAATAAAAGACCAGGCTCATTTACAATCTGCAGCACAAAATTAAAAGACAAATGATCATCCAAAATGAATTTCACATGATAGAACCAGTTTCCAGTTAACAATGGAAATGACAGAAAAAGACTGAAGTTATTGTTCAACACAATACTTTCTATCTTTCCTCCCCTAAATCATAAATTATGTTTACTAAAAAGTATACAAATTGATATATTTGAAAACGAACTTGGTATAAATGCTGCACGTGTTTCAGTTGCACATTCCTCTTCTCAATTCACAAACATCTTAGATGGAGACAAACAACTTTCCTAAAGAAATATACACCACTTTTGACTTAATTCAGTAAATAATTAGTGAGCAACAACAGTGTCAACTGATCTTAAAAGGTTATGCATAATTATATTTCTGTAAATTAAATGATATATTCCTAGGACTTCAGCTTACAAATCATCGCTATGGTGGAAAAGACAAACTTTTCCCTATTTCTCTCACTAAGTATAATTAAAACCTAGGGACATGATATCTAACACAAACGGAAAAAGACTCTAAAAGGTGGATAGAAGAAGGAAGTCCAACTAAGGAACTCAGGACTCAAGAACAACAAGATAATGAATATCATGGGTTTTCTTTTTGCTTCATGTTTCAGAATGAGTACCAGAAAAGCCAGAAAGCCAAAAACATCAATCAGAGAAGACCCCAAAAAAACCCAAGAAAAGCCTGCTCTTTATCCAGAAAAGAGACAACCTAGCAAGACAGAAAACTTTTAGATAATTACCACTCTATTTTAGCAAAACACCACAGAAAAAATTGCCCATTCCCAGCCCTAACAACAAAGGCCAAGTGGGAGCCTAGATTTCTGACCTCACCAAGCTATACCAAGGAGCCCTGACCCTCTAACAGTATGTGGACAGAGAAAGCTGAGTGGAGAGCCAATGAGTATGAGACACCCCCTGCCATAAGGTCAGTGAAGACCATGGGGAGAACCTAGACTTCCATCCCCAGCCAGCTCTAAAGAGGCACACCGCCATCTCTCACTGGGGTAGTCTAGGAGAATCAGGACTTCACCATCACCCAGTGATAAAAAGGCTATCCCTCCCCCAAGACAGTATCAGTGGAAGCCAAATGGGAACTCTAAGTTTACATCCCTACCCAATGGAAACAAGGGGCAACCTCCATTCTCCCTACAACCCCTATTCTACAGACCCCAAGTGGGAAACCTGGAGTTCTACTCCAACCTGGCACTAACAAAGCAGCACCTCCTTTCCCCTGCTAGAGACTTGTGAGGGGAGGCCTGCTAAAATAAGAAGCTTAAATAAGACAATGCCCAGAGTCTGATAACATAATGTCCAACATGTCCAGGTTTCAGTAAAAAATGATCAGTTATACTGAGACTCAAGAAAATCTCAAGTAAGAAATTCTACGCTCTTATTTGTACTTAATTTATAAATATTCTTTAATCATTTTTTAATGATTTTTAACTGACAGAATTTTCTAAAATGAATGACAGACACAAAACCACAGATCCAGGAAGCTCTGAGAACATGAAACAGCATAAATACAAGAAAGTTATACCTAGGTATATTATATTTGAACAACAGAAAACCAAAGACAAAGAGAAAATCTTGAAGGAAGCCTGAGGAGGGGAAAAAAAAAAAAACTCACCTTACCTATAAAGAAACAAGGATAAGAATTACATCAGACTTCTTGTCAGAAATCATGCAGGCAAGATGAAAGTGGAGTGAAATATCAAGTGTGAAAAGGAAAAAAAAATCTACCAACCTAGAATTCCTTATCCAGCAAAATTATCCTTCAAAAGCCAAAGACAAAGATTTTCTCAGAAAAAAATGAAGGAATTTGTTGCCAGAAGACCTGCCCTGCAAGAAGTGTTAAAAAGAACTTCTTGAGAGAGAAAAAAATTACATAGGTCAGAAACTCAAATCTACATTAAAAAAGGAAGAATGTCAGAGAAGGAATAAATAAAGGTAAAATAAAAGGTTTTATTTTTCTTATTAATTGAACTAATTAACTGCTAGTTCAAAGTAGTAATAGTAGAAACATATTGAGTGATTATAGCAACTAAATAAATGAAATGAATGACGGTAATGCTATAAGGGATGGGAGAAAGAACCTGGGACGATTCTGGAGGGAGGATGGGGGTAAATGGGGGAATTCTTTGTATTATCTGCTCAATTTTTCTATAAACTTGAAACAGTTCTAAAAAAATAAAGTCTATAAATAAAATACACTCACAAAAGCATATGATGAAAATATCAAAAGGCCAATATAAAAACTACTTGATTTTCACTGTTGCCAACAGAAATTATACAATACTTGATTAAATGAGATAATGTATGTATATGCATGACATACAAGGGAAATTTAGCACATTAAATACATTCAGTCAATAAATGATACTATTATTATTAACAAACTGATAAGACAAAAAGTAAAGCAAAATCACGGAACTGAGGAGCTTTCGTAAGGAGCTTTTTTAAGGTAGAGGATTCCTCATGTTGGATAAATACCCAACAATTCACAACTGAAATACTTCTAGCTGAATTTGAGATGAGCAAGATGGAAAACAGAGAAAAATGAGGAAGCAAAACCAAGAGACAACAGCTTCCATATAACAGAAAAGACTCAGTATCAATAGTATCATTAAATAAATACCTTTTAACAGAAAAGCACCTTTGGAACAATAAAATAGAAAAAAAGGTATTTTTATAAATCCTAAGATATAATAACCTTCCAGTATCCATCTTGTACAAACTTCAAAAATAGTCAGAAAATATGAAATTTTGATTACAGCTTCACGGGGTGATATCCCCGTCTTTGTTGGATAGATATTTTAACATTTTCCTGTCCATAAGGCACAACATTTGCTCATTAAATTATGGTACAACTGAAGTACAGATGTAGGATCAATAAAGTAGTTGGCAAAAATGACAGCGCACATCTATTAAGGGCCAAGGAGGAAGCTGAAATGCGTGAGCAGGTGAAACATGAAAGAGTAAGAGTCACAGCAAATGGCAAAGTATGAGTTTCATGTATTCAAAAATAAGAAGTCTCATTGATTTGAAAACAATAAATCAATGGTCCTTAATAACAATTTGAGAATCTGAAGACAAGGTTTGTGTTTGTGTGTGAAAATAGAAAATAATTAAATAAAAGAGAATTTTTGCTTTTAGAAACTATTTTCTATCATGTAATGATAGTTTTTTTTTTTTAATTGCATCTCATATAGAACAGATTGAAAAGACTTTAAAATGTTAAAAATGTTTACAATTCTACCAGTTCAAATTTCACACTTTAGAATTAGGATATATTTCCCCCATGCAACTGCTGTGTAAAAAAAAATTTTTTTAAATTATGTCCTACCTAACACATGTTCCATGTATCTAAGCTAACATTGCTTAATTTTATAATAAAGCCCAAGTAAGTACAAAATTTGAATTGCTATATAAAGTTCCTATTAAAATGTACTCTTCAGACATAACATGTGAAATAGAAATTTATTTTTTTAAAGAATATCAACAAAATAAATGAAAAGCATTCAAGTACCTCTCACAGCCAAGTAAATCACTTCTCTCAATCTTTTAAGTTGATCATATTTAATTTTTATAAACAAAACCATTAAGTAGCATTTAGAACAAATATTTTAGGGGCGCCTGGGTGGCTCAGTTGGTTAAGCGACTGCCTTCGGCTCAGGTCATGATCCTGGAGTCACAGGATCGAGTCCCGCATTGGGCTCCCTGCTCGGCAGGGAGTCTGCTTCTCCCTCTGACCCTCCCCCGTCTCATGCTCTCTCTCTCTATCTCATTCTCTCTCTCAAATAAATAAATAAAATCTTCAAAAAAAAAAAAGAACATTTTACATTAATACCATCTTAAAGGAATCAATAAAATGAATTCATTGATTACCAATGAATTCCCAATCTGCCAATAGCCAGATATCATCCTAGTCTTCTTCCAGAAAACCAAATATATGCTGAAGGCCCAATGTTCCTTTTCCAGAAACAGAAAGATACCAAAGAAAATAAAGGAATTCTGACCAACAAGTAGGAAAAGATGCTTAAGAGAAAATCAAGAGAGCCACTCTAGAATTTAAAACTGCTCAGAAAAAGAAGAGCACAATCAAGGACAATCAAAAGATGAAACAGAATACTGCTTTACTTTGTCAGCCCCCCACTCCCCTCCACATACTGAAGCCAAAAGATGTGACATCATGGTCCAACAACCATTATATGGGTCCTCTGCAGTTATATAGTCAAGAGCGTATTTTCAAAAGATCTAATGAAGAGTAATCAGATACAAGAAACTATCAATAGCGGTTGTATGTGAAAAATGGAGAGGAAGAACTTTTACTTTTCATGGCTCCAAAGTTTTGTTTTTCCCCCTCATAAGCACCTATTAGCTTTATAATTGAAAATAAACCCAAATAAATAATTATCAATTAGTATATAACATCTTAGCCTTCCAATTGTTACAAGCAAAATCATGTCTTCTCTTTACAGGAATGTAGATCATAAAAATAATCATATAATCTAAAATGCTACAAGAAAGGAGCTAGAAAAATCATCTCTACTTCATCAACAAATGATAAAAAGCATTTACTAACTACCCTTCCATTTACAGTATGACAACAATGCAACATAAAAACAAGAGGCCCTGCATTCTATAAAAATACAGTTTAAACAGGAAATGCTGACTCAAGACAAGTAAGATGGATATAAAGCCAAAGCCAAAACAAAACAGTGCTTTTAACAACATGTATTAGGTTAAGGTAGAAAGCTGAGAGTTTATTTTCCAAAAGGGAGGAAGAGTCAACAACTCAGAAAATCACAGACAACTGAGTAGAAATAACTGTTTAAAAATTCATCAACTCTGTTCAAACATATTTTAAATTTACAATGGAAAAACATTTCTTTTAAGAATGCTTTTAAAAAGACCTAAAACTGCTGGCTTTTATATTATATCTGTTTTAAAAATTAGGTGAAGTTTTAACATTAAATATAGGTACATGATTAGTTAACCTATCAGAATACCTTTCTACACCATCATCACCATCAAAAATATATGTTTCCTTCATCTTTTCTATTTGTGATCTGGAGGGAAATGTTTTAAATGCAATGGGGAAAGAAAGACATCACAAGTTATTAGTAGAGACATGAGGGAGGCACAGGATGCTCTGACTGTATTAAAAAGTACTATAGTTGGGGTGCCTGGGTGGCTCAGTCGTTACGTGTCTGCTTTCGGCTCAGGTCATGATCCCAGGGCCCTGGGATCGAGCCCCACATCGGGCTCCCTGCTCAGCAGGAAGCCCGCTTCTCCCTCACCCACTCCCCCTGCTTGTGTTTCCTCTCTCGCTGTCTGTCAAATAAATAAAAATAAAATCTAAAAAAAAAAATACTACAGTTAAACAAGGATGTCCACTCTCACCACTTTTATTCAACATAGGACTGGAAGTCCTAGCCACACCAATCAGACAAGAAAAAAAAAATGAGGCATCCATACTGATAAAGAAGTTAAACTGCCACTATCTGGAGATTATATAACTACACAGAGAAAACCCTAAAGACTCCATCAAAAAACTGTTAAAACTAATAAATGAATTCAGTAAAGTTGTAGAATACAAAATTAATATCCAAAACTCAACAGCAGTTCTATACACTAATAACAAAGTAGCAGGAAAAAAAATTTTTAAGTTCCATTTACAGTTGTACCAAATAAAAATAAAATACCTAGGAATAAACTTAACCAAGGAAATGAAAGACCTGTACTCTGAAAACTACAAAACCCTGACAAAAGAAATTGAAGATGACACAAACAAATGGAAAAACATTGGAAAAATATTCCATGCTCATGGATTAGAAGGATTAATACTGTTAAAAATCTCCATACTACCCAAAGCAATCTACAGATTCAATACAATGAATCTGTACCCTACTGAAATACCAATAACATTTTTCATAGAACTAGAACTAGAACAAATAATACTAAAATTTGTGTGGAACTACAAGACCCTGAATAGCCAAAGCAATCCTGACGAAGAACAAAGCTGGAGGTAACACAATCCCAGATTTCAAGATACAGTACAAAGCTGTAGTAATCAAAACAGTATGATAGTGGCATAAAGACACAGAGATCAACAGAAAAGAAAAGAAAGCCCAGAAACAAATCCACGCTTATATAGTTAATTAATCTATGAAAAGGAGGTAAGAATATACAATGGAGAAAAGACAGTCCCTTCAATAAATGGTTCCAGGAAAACTATACAGCTACATGCCAAAGAATGAAAGTGGGCCACATTCTAACACCATACTCAAAAATAAACTCAACTTGGCTTAAAGACGTAAAGGTGAGACCTGAAACCATAAAAATACTGGAAGACAACATAGGCAATAATTTCTCTGACATTGACTGTAGTAATATTTTTCTAGATATGTCTCCCAAGGCAAAGGAAACAAAAGCAAAAACAAACTTTGGACTGCATCAAAATAAAAAGTTTTTTCACAGCAAAGGACACCATCAACAAAACAAAAAGGCAGCCTACTGAATGACAGAGATATTTACAAATGATATATTCAATAAGGGGCTAATATCCAAAATATATAAAGAACTTATACAACTCAACACCAAAAAAAGAAAAAAGTAATTTAACAATGAGCAGAGAACCTGAATAGATATTTTTCCAAGAAGTCCTACAAATGGCCAACAGACACATGAAAAGATGCTCAACATCACTCATCATCAGGGAAATGCAAATCAAAAGTATAATGAGTTTCCACCTCACCCCTGTCAGAATGGCTAAAATCAAAAACACAAGAAATAATGAGAGTTGGCAAGGATGTGGAGAAAAAGAAACCCTTGTGCACTGTTGGTGGAAATGTAAATTGGTATAGTCATTGTGGAAAACAGTATAGAGAGTCCTCAAAATATTAAAAATAGAAATACCATATGATCCAATAATTCCATTACTGGATATTTACCCAAAGAGATGAAAACATGAATTCAAAAAGATTTGTGCACCCCTATGTTTACTGCAGCATTGTTTACAACAGCAACCTAAGTGTCCATCAAAAGACAAAAGGATAGGGAAGATGTGTGTGCATGTACATAAACATACATGTATGTACACACACACACACATGCACACACACACACAGTGGAATATAACGCAGCCATAAAAAAGTGTTCTTGCCATTTGCAAGAACATGGATGAACATTCAGGGTATTATGCTAAGTGAAATAAGTCAGACTGAGAAAGACACATACCATATGATTCCACTCATATGGGGAATTCTAAAAACAAACAAACAAAAAAATGAATTAACAAACAAAAGCAGAATCAGACCTATAAATACAGAGAAAAAACTGGTGGTTGCCAGAGGAAAATGGGGTTAGGGGAATGGGCAAAATAGGTGAAGAGGAGTAGGAAATACAGGTTTCCAATAATGGAATGAATAAGTCACAGGAATAAAAAGCACAGCACAGGGAATACAATCAGTGACACGGTAATAGAGGGTAGCTACACTTGTGCGCATAGCATAACATGTAAAGAAACTGAATAACGTTGTTGTACACCTGCAACTAATGTAACATTGTGTGTCAAGTATACTCAAACTAAAAAAAAATTTTTTTTTTAAACCTTACTGTAGAGTGACCCAGGCCTATTGACAAGGCTGAGAGAAAATTTACCATCAAATGCTTCTTCAAGAAGTCCAAGATAAGACTGCCAATAACTAACAACTAAAGTTTGGCAGCATTTACTTAAAATTTATGTGTCAATTTTTCAAACTTTTTAAAGAGTAGCTATTGAATAGTGATTAGAGATTAATTTTCTGGAGTTACAGTTCTAAAGAAAATGGATTGTTATCTCTATTCTTCCATTTACATTCAAGGTAAATGCAGAAGCATTACCTTCATTTGGAGAAAAATACACAGATCACAGAAGCAATGTCTAAGAGGAAATAATCAGGCATTATAGGCTAACCCTTCAATTTCCAAACACATAAAGATATGCTAAATTTCACAAAGACGTACCAATAGTTTTAATCTGAAATAGTAACATAAGAAGTTTACATTAATCATCTTTTATATAAAAAGTGCACAAGAGGGCAGCGTAGAATCCTATTCAAACAAAAATATTATTTGTGGAGCAGTTTTGAAAATCACAACTATAATACAGAAAGTAAGTTTTGGAGTAGGACAAGAATTTTTGAATGCTGACTCCTTAATTTAAAGCCATGTGATTTTAGGCAAGTTACCGAACCACTTTAGTTTACTTACTTCAAATGAAGATAGCAACACCTAGGTTTATTGTGATGAACTGAAATAATAAATATAAACTGCTTACTACAAAGCCTAAAAATATATTAAACACTTTGTTAGTACCCTTCTCTATTTTCCTAAAGAACTAAAAATATCTTATGTAAACTACATTCTAATCCTGAAGTTATATTTGCATTTGCCAACACACAATAAATTTCATTATTAAATAAACTTTAAGATCATCTCCAGAACATATCGCTTCAAAGAAGTAAACAATCAGTAACTGCTCTAAAATAGTTGAAAAGAACAGTATCATTCTCTTCACTTTCTATAAATACATGGTAACAATAAGATAACATAAAAACAAGAGGCCCTGCATTCTATGAAAATACAGTTTAAACAGAAAATGCTGACCATTCTATATTACTTCTGAGTGTAACAGAGAGACTTCTAGTGAATCTAACTTCTTCTGGAGAAGTTAGTGGTTTGTGATAAGATATATATATAAAAATATAATCATGTTAAGGAAGCATCCATTAATTCTTATTTTACTGGGTGGCTTTTCAATGAATGTGTAACAAGTACTATCAATTATAGAGATAATTATATGATTTTTTTTATCTCTAATGAATTTTTATTGATGAATTTTATTGACATGCTCTTGTATTTCTAGAATATACCCCACTTGGGCCATGATGCATTATTATTTTTTAATGTGATATCAGTTTCTTCATGAAATAAGTACTTTTTTTCTTTTTATTTCAGTGTGTACTGGAGTTATGATTCTTAACAATTGTATTTTTTTACTGTATAGGTCTGGCTCAGTTAAGTCTGGGTCAATAAGCAAAGGGTTAATTTACAACATAGTGTGAGAAATACTATACACACAGAGGGGCCTACCCCGGTGTTAAGAATTGTTTTCTGGAGGAGATTCTTGATCTGTATCTTAAAGCATAGGCAAACTGGAGTAGATGTGGTGTAAAATATTCCCAGAAAAGGAAATAGCACAAAATCCTTTTGAGTAAAGCGACAAGTATAGTAGTTGTAAGATACAAGATATGAGTAAGAGGAAGGGATCAGATGAGGAAGCTTACACTCTTCACCATACTGAGAAAGCAAAGGAAGAGAGCAAGAAAGAGAAGAAAAAAATAGGAACTAAAAAGACAGCCACAAAACAATTAACAAAATGGCAATAAGTACATACCTATCAATAATACCTATCAGTAATATCAATACGTTAATAAAAAAGTTACTTTAAATGTAAATGAACTGAATTTGTCAATCAAAATACCTAGAAAGGTTGAATGGATTAAAAACAAAACAAAGATATTCCATGCAAACAGAAATCAAAAGAAAGCTAGCCTAACTATACTTATTATTAGACAAAATAGACTTTAAAACAAAGAGTGGAATAAGAGACAGGGATGGGCATTACATTATGATAAAAGGGTCAATCCAACAGAAGGATTTAACACTTGTAAATATTTATGCAACCAACATAGGAGAACCTAAATATATAAAGCAAATATTAACAGACCTAAAGGGAGAAAACCAATACAGTAATAGTACGGGACTTTATTAATGCTCCACTTACCTAAGTGGACAGATCATCAATAAAGCCAACCAATAAGGAAACATCAGTCTTAAACGACACATTAGACCACATGGACTTAACAGATAGAACCTCCCATCTAAAGGCAATAGAATACATATTCTTCTCAAGTGTACATGGAACATTTTTCCAGGATAGATCACGTTAGGCCACAAAGCAGTCTTAATAAATTTAAGAGAACTGAAATCATATCAAGCATCTTTTCCAACCACAATGGTATAAAACTAGAAATTAACTAAACAAAGAAAACTGGAGGGGCGCCTGGGTGGCTCAGTCGGTTAAATATCTGCCTTCGGCTCAGGTCACGATCCCATGGTCCTGGGATGGAGCCCTAAGCAGGGAGCCTGCTTCTCCCTCTGCCTCTCCCCCAGCTTGTGCTTTCTTTCTCTCTCAAATAAATAAATAGAAAAAAAAAAAAAAAGATAACTGGATTTATAAATTTACAAATTTGTGGAGGTTAAACAATAAGTTACTGAACAACCAAGGGGTCAACGAAGAAATTAGAGAAGAAATCAAATATGCCTTGAGACAAATGAAAATGGAACTATACCAAAATTTTAAGAAGCTGCAAAAACAATTCTAAGAAGGAAGTTCAAAGTAACAAAACGCCTACCTCAAGAAACAAGAAAATCTCAGATAAACAACCTAACTTTACACCTCAAGGAAATAGAAAAAGAAGAACGAAAAAAACTCAAAGTTAGTAGAAGGAAGGAAATAAAGATTAGAGCAGAAATAAGTGAAACAGAAACTAAAAAGACAATAGAGAAGATTAATGAAACTAAGAGCTGGTTCTTTGAACAGATAAAAGAAATTGACAAGCCTTTAGCTAGACTCACCAAGAAAAAAAGAAGACTTAAATAAATAAAATCAGACATGAAAGAGATGTTAAATTATACCACAGAATACAAGAGACTCATAAGAGACTATTATGATCAATTATACGCCAACAAATTGGACAATCTAGAAGAAATGGATAAATTCCTAGAAATATAAAACCTACCAAATCATGATGAAATAGAAAATCTGAACTGACTGCTAGTAAGAAAACTGAAACAATAATCAAACCTCCCAATAAACAAAAGTCCAGGCATCGCTGATGAATTCTACCAAACATTCAAAAAAGGATTAATACCAATCCTCAAACTCTTCCAAAAAACAGAAGAAGAGAAAACTCTTTGAATCTTATTTTATGAGGCCACTATTATCCTGATATCAAAACCAAACAAGAATACCACAAGAAAAGAGAATTACAAGCCAATATCCCTGATGAACATAGACACAAAAATCCTTAACAAAATATTAGAAAAATGAATTCAACAAAACATTAAAAGATCATGCACCACAATCAAGTGGGATTTACTCCAGGCATGCAAGGATGGTTCAACATTCACAACTCAAGTCAATGTGATATACCACATTAACAAAATAAAGGATAAAAATCATACTATCATCTCAATAGATGCAGAAAAGCATCTGACAAAATTCAAAATCCATTTATGATAAAAACTCTCAACAAAGCAGGTATAGAGGGAACATACCTCAACATAATACAGGCTATATATGACAAGCCCATGGCTAACATCATACTCAACTGAAACCATCTCCTCTAGTCTCAGGAACAAGACAAAGATGCCCACTCTTGCCACTTCATGTAATATTAATACTGGAATTCCTAGCCACAGCAATTAGGCAATAAATAAATAATGATACTGGTGTCTTTGTTATAATTATAATTGAAATAAATAGTATTGAAATAAATTGAAACTAAATAGTATATTATATACCCATTATTTTGGGAAAATAAACCTTGATTTTGATATTACAGATTTAAAACTTTATAACAACAATATTAGCAAAACTTACTGGGTGACGAGGATGTGTCAGGCACTACACTAGAAATTTACATTTATTATTTCTAATCCTTAAAGCCTAAAAGATATTAATCACATAAGATAGTAGGCAATGCTTAAAAAAAAATGTTATTTCATGGCTTTATGTTGACACAAAATTTCCTCTCCTAGGAAAGTCCTCCCCAGTCTTTCTCACTTGGCAAATTCTTTTAAGATGCATTTCACTGGGGGGATAGGATAATTGGGCTATGGACATCAAGGAGGCACGGGATGTGATGAGCACTCTGTGTTATATGCAACTAATAAATTATTTAATACTACATCTGAAACTAATGATGTACTATAAGTTGGCTAATTGAATTTAAATTAAAAAAAAAGGAAAAAATGCATTTCAAATGTCACCTATGTCCAACTCCCATAATAGACAATTCCTATTTTCAAAAATATTTTTCACTTAACTACTACAGTTACCTGTCTGTGTGTCTTTCAACTACATGATATTTTTCCTGAAGGCAGAAATTCTCTTTTCCATTTTGTTTGTCCTAAAATATAAAACAGTGGAGGCACCTGGGTGGCACAGTTAAGTGTTCAGCTCTTGGTTTCAGCTCAGGTCGTGATCTCAGGGTCATGGCTCCATGACCGTGTCTGGCTCCATGCTCAGTGCAAAGTCTGCTTGGGAGTGTCTCTCCCTCTGCCCCTGACCCCACACTCTCTCTCTCTCAAATAAATAAATAAATCTTTAAAAAATAAATAGATACACAGATACATAGATATACAGATAGAGAAAATGTAAAGCAGTATCTGGGCATATTAAATATTTAACAAATGCTCACTGAATGAAAAAAAAAACAGGATAGGAAATAAAATACTAACATTTATTGAGTACAAACTCTGTACAAGGCAATATGCTCTTTACCCTTTATTATTTTACTGAATAAATGAATCACTGAATGAATGAAAGACAGGAAGATAAAGGATAGATTTTAAATATTATTAATGACAGCTGTAGAGAAAACAAATAGGAAGTTCACTATCCATGGACCTCTTAATTCTAAGACTATTTACCTTCATATTTATACTACAGGTGAATTATATATTTAGATGTCTTTTGGAATGTTTGATCCCAAGAACTGCTAATGGATAAAACTATTAAAAGGTTAAAAGACTAAAGTAAGTTAGTACTAAAGATACATGAAATTTATTAAGGGAGAGCAAGATATTGTGAAGTATGCCTATGTTTTTTAAATTTATATCATATGGAAATTTATAATCTCCCAGAGACCTAATATTAGACAGATGTACTACTGACATGATTTAATATGTAATACTTATGTTTTTATTTAATTTAATAAACTCTGCATCTCAGGAAGAATATAAGTTGTCTCACCAACATAAAATTAGTGAGTAAGCAATGAGTTTGAAATTTTAAAATACCACTTACTTATTGGGTATCTTTCCAACAGTCTAACACTCCAGGAAAGATTCCATATCTCTAATTTTCTGTGAACGATACTGAGCACATACCTATGTATAATTAAACACACAATAATGCTTTTTTCAAATAATAATGTTACTCATGACAGAATTACAAAATCTAATAACATCACAAAAATCGACTTTATAAACCGTATTATACAAAAAAGCCCCTCATTCAACCCCAAAGGTTTTGGCAATTTATTTTGACATTAGTTTCCACAACTGAGGTTGCAATGATACAACACCTTAATTAAGATAACATCAATCAAAAAAATACATCAATCAAGAAAGCTAGCATGTGCTTACAAACTCTTGGTCAGAGAGTCCTTTTAGGACAATATCAACCTCAAGGTGGATATCAAATTATACATACCTTTGGAAGTGTCATAGTACTTGACATATAACATATATATTTGTTTACTTTTCTTCCACTGGCACGTAAGATCTACGATGGTAGGGCACTCCTCTTTACCATTCAGTGCTATATAGCCCTGCTCCTAAAATAGGATCTAATATGTGGTAATTACTAAAAAGAACAAAAACCTTTTTAATTGAATGACTGAATGGAAGTATACAACTTTTCACGGCTATGATAAACCAGACAGATCTTTCACTTCATCTTCTTAAACAGATTTTATCAATAAAACCATTAAATCTTTCTTGAAAGTACTACGTTTTATTGAATCTAAGAGGCTACTGGCTGTAAGAGCCACAATTAATTTATTTACCACTAAGAAATAAAAAGCTACCACATGACAAAAGTAGCAGATGCTGTGGTTGGCTACCAGATCTCTCCTCTCCAGAAATGAGGCACTCATCTGCCCAGGTATTAGGAATACTGGATGCGGACAGCTCACAGTTGAGTCATTCTCTGGGAATTTCCTACAGCTGAAGGGAACCCCTTCACCCAAAGTTAGAACCTCTTCCTACTGTTACTGGCATCTAATGATGTGGAAATGCAAAGGGCTGGCCCCTGTATCTCAATTAGGGACAACTTTGAGACACAACCCCAGTTCCAGAGCTTCCCATATATGAACTGAGGTTTCTGCTGCAAGTGCACCACAATTCAACTTTTCTCCAAACCACCCTGCTTCTGCCATTCTCTTACAGATGATGTTTCTGAGAGAACTCTCCAGTAAACATGCCTGTAAATTTCTGCTTCAGAATCTATTTCCTAGGGAAACCAACTTAAGATAGGCACCACTGACTGAAAGACCATCCTGATTTCAAAGATGTTAAAGTGTAGGGTGGGGGATAATGTGCAACTTAAAATTGTTGAAACACTATAAATGGAATGAGAGAGTCATAGAGAAGTTTTGAAATTTAATGAAGTACCACGACTTACCATTACAAGTACCTTATGTGAGGAAAGGGTTGACTATCATCTGGGTCAAAGCAGAGTAAAGACATCAGACTAGAAAGCAAAAGCCCAGAAACAGATCACCATGAGAAGGTGAACTGTCCTAAGATCTGCTGTTATCTGGGACTTTGAACTTCAACAAGGCACATAATTAAGGGGGGGACTTGGGGTGGGGGAGGGTGGCAGGAGGTGAGAGTCAAACCAATTTCATCTAAAAATCAAAAGTCAGGAGGTCCTTGCTGACACCTAAATTACAAAAAAATACTTAAAGAGGGGCACCTGGGTGGCTCAGTTGGTTAAACGTCTGACTCTTGATTTCAGCTCAGGTCCATGATCTCAGGGTCGTGAGACAGAGCCCTGCATCAAGCTCCATGCTCAGCATGGAATGTGCTTGTCCTTCTCCCTCTGCTCCTCCTCCACCTTGTGCACACACTCTCTCTCTTTAAAATAATAAAATAAATAAATAAAATTTTAAAAAAAGAGAGAGAGATCCTCTGGCTCTCATGTTTTTTAAAATAAATACTTAAAGACGTACTAAAAAATCTCCCCCAAACCCCCAAAAAACCAAGTTAAATAAATCAAAGACCTGGGGAATACTAGGTCAAACCTTATCTAAACAACCACTGAGTAAACTAATGGACCTACTCAGTCACTCCCAAGTTCAATTCTCCTTATACAGTAATAAAATATAAAATAATACTAATATGAGCTTCTTCAACAAGTAGAATAAAAGAGAGTCCATGTTGGTGCATAAGAACTACTAATACAGGAAATCTTATTAATTGAAAGCTAATTCCTGCTGCCCAGGTAACTTCCATGCTAAAATGTATACATTAAATAAAAGGAGACTGAGCTATAAACAAAAACTATAGAATGTCATTGTTTATAAAGAACTCTGAGATTTCTATTTTCAGAATGACAAACAAGCCACTGACTTAACTAACCGAAGCACAGTTAGTTGTTAATAGGGTTAATATCTATGCCTATGCTGCACTGGACAGTGAGGTTTGTAAAATTTCATTGTCAGAGCTTCCAATGAGCAGAAATAAATAATGTACAAAAACCTTCTGTTATGTATGACAAAGGCTATACACGAAAAATGAACTTTTTAAAAAAATGACATACTTTGAAACACTTCTGAAGAGCAACTTATGTAAGTACAAATTAGCCAGTGAAATTTTGGCAGACATAATTACAGGAAATTTTGCCAGAACATGTCTAATGCAATTTTTCAAAAATACTTCCAGGACTTTTTGTAAGCATAAGAATTCCAAATCTAAGGTCCCTTCAAAATGATACTTTTGGTTTCAATGAATCATGACAATGTTCTGGGGCATTAGAGAAAAAAAGCCCTTCATCAGTAACATTTGCATCTGTATACATCTCCAAAATGCTAAAGAAGTCTAATCTAATCTCATTTCTCAAATATGACAAAATAAAATTCTAAAATGAAAGTTAGTAATATTCAAGTGTAGTATCTTTTGTACTCAAATATAAATTATTCAATACTAATTTGTCCAACAAAAATGTACTGGTTATCTATTATTGAAAGATACAAAGATTCATTTATTCATTGAACAGGTATTTATTAAATGTAGTCAATGTGGAGAATTGTATATCCCGGGGAGAAAAGAAGAGCTTATTATTCCAAGGAGCATAAGGATAGGATAAAAGAAAAAACATTCAGTCCATTCTTGTTATTCACAGTAGTTATATTCTATAAAGTCACCAAGAACACTAAATTAGTGAATACTGAACTACTGCTCTTAGCGGAAATACAGCATTAGGTTCCTACAATCCTCTGATGATAATATTTTTGTCAACCAAATAATACGTAATTTTGTTTCCTGTATGTTTCTGTTTAAAGACACATTATTTAATATATATTGTTGATTAACACTGACCTCACAGCCAATAACACTACAACTCATGCCTGAATGAAACTTACCTAAACATACATATTTTCTCCAAAATGCAATACTGCCTTCTTGCACTGACAAACACTACATAGCACTTCAGCATTATACTTGGAGGTCTCTTGAACAGTGAAATCACCAATAAAAAGCACAAAAATGTGAAAAACATAGCACCACAAAAAGGATACTTGTTTACAATATTAGAGTTGAAACAAGAAAGCAGAGCATTGCCTTGTTCAACCTCAGTTGGGAACGTGTACATCAGAGGACTCCAACTTTTTGTCACCTTGTGCATGTCCATGAATGACTGCAAAGGCTCTGCAAGTATTAATTTTGACGTTACAAATAAATTTTAGCAAGTAGGCAAACTCGCAACTGCAGAATCTGCAAATAGTAAGGATCAACTGTATAGTATCATAAATATTGAGAGCAGAAAGTTACTTTAGAGATAGTGTTTCCAATGTTTTCATTTTTCAGATGAGAAATGTATGGGGTGTTGCATGATATAGGCAAGGTCAGAGTCTAATTAATGAAGGTCTCCAAACCAAAAACATACGGCACTTCACAGAGAACAAAGAGTATCAGGATAGCTTAACTGACTTTGCAGCAAACTAAAACATTAGTAAATTATCATGGCCGTGCTACACTTCATTGTGTGGTTAGTCTTATTTTCCACCATTCCCCTTTTTTTACATACTAGAAACAGAAAGAGGCGCTGTCCCTTTAACCCAATAGGGAAATATAGGACTTTCTTAGTTCTCCTCGTAACTTGTTGTAGCCAGTATCAGATTAAAAAACTCTGCATCTTTCTGGCAACCTGTACCTATATTTTGAGGGAGTGGGGAAGTGGTAAGAAAGAATATATCAGGGAAGAGATAGAGCCGAATACAGTGAGGAGTACTCTTCCTTCTTAGAGGAAATCTATACAGTTGCATCAGGTATCCAGGAGGACAGAAATGCCCAATAAGGAAATCCACATTAGTCTACTCTTCAGAGCCAGTGGCTTAGCAGAAAGTCTAGGAATTGGTCTCCCTTGAAACTTCAGCTTGACCTTGTCAAAGTTAAAATAGGGGATGACAACTAGTGAACGTAAGGATAGGTTCTGGAACCAGGTTCAAAACACTATATTATTAGAAAATTTAGCAGTTAAACATCAAAACTGATGAGCTTTGACAACTTTCCTTTCTAAAACATATTTGGATTGACTATACAAAGAACAATGGAAATAGCCAGAATGCAAAAGATGGGGGAAAAGAAAAAGAATTATTTTGATGGACCAAAGTCTAACTGGCATGTAAAGTGATAGGTGATTACAATTCATTTAAAAAGAGTAAATTTACTAAATTAAAAGGAATCTAGTGAAATGTTTACGGTTTCCTAACATGAAAGAAGGACAAGAATAAGTGGTAACTTGCCAATATCAGAATTTTAAAGTACAATATATTTCTCAATGCAGACAGATGCGTAGAACAAAATAACTATCCTGGACAGATGTCAGGATATATAAAAATGTGGTACAAAATACAAACTATGTCATACTAGATCAGAAGAAAGCTGAATACTTAAAAACAAACAAACAAACAAAACTTGAATCCAAAGGGAAATTCTCAGTTCTCATTAAGTTGACTTTTAGACATCATTTGACAAAGGTCATCACTTCTAATTCCTTGCTAAGTTTTTTTCCAACAGTCTTCTTTGATGATTCCTCCTCTTCTCCCCAGCCTCTAAACGTTGACAGGTCCAGAGCTCAATCCTTCATCTATTCTTTATCCACACTTCTTCCTTTAGCTGTATAATCCAGTCTCATAGCTTTAAATTCCATGTGTATCTCCAAAATCCTAAACTCATTAGCTATTTAACATTTAGAGATAGATAACTACTACACCATCAAACTCAAGATACTTAAAACTGGACTCTAAACCTTTCTTTCTATACCTACTCTTCCCATATTCTTCCCCATTCTTGGATGATGGCAACTTCATTCTAGGGCTCAGGCAAAAATCGTAGAGTCAACCTTGACTCCTCTCTTTCTCTCACACCTGTCAGCTCTACATATCAGTTATGGTTTAATCTGGGGAGTAGAACTATCCAGCGATACGCAACCAGAAAGTGATTACAGGATTAGACCTTACACCACTGTGGGAGAAACATATGAGTAAATATCACGAAGGAGATGATTAAAGGATCTGAGAAAAGTCATTAACCAGGGACCATTAAGGGCACTTGTAAAGAAGTCTGTGGAAGCCTGGGGCCTTTGTGTTTGATGACAGCAGGGCACACAATTGGGGAGAAAATGTGGATATGAACTGGAGAAAAGGGAAATCCCCAAGAACAAACTAGAACCATGTCTGTTTTTTACTGCATCTACACTTGATGTTGGTGACCTGAAGAATCTGCTTCCCTTTCCCAGAGCTGTACATGTACCTGGCCCAGAACTCAGAGAAGCTAAAGGAGGAGATGGGGGCCAGTGGCTTGTAGGACCAATTACTGTCCTACACCAATCAGGTAAGTCAGAAAAGCAATGATAATGTGCACATCTGAATGTAATAGCTACTACTACACTTCTGCCATTCAAGTACCACACATTTCTTAAGGCCAGCTCTAACCTGCTACCAAACAAGGAACGGAATTCTGGGAAATGTAATTTTAAGTCAGCTAAACTAAAAAAAAAATCACCAGGGTGCCTGAGTGGCTCAGTTGGTTAAGCGACTACCTTCGGCTCAGGTCATGATCTCAGGGTCCTGGGATCGAGTCCCGCATCAGGCTCCCTGCTCAGCGGGGAGCCTGCTTCTCCCTCTTCCACTCCCCCTCTCTCTTGTGCTCTCTCTCTTGCACGTGCACTCTTTCAAATAAATAAAATCTTAAAAAAAAAAAAAAATCACCATACTTTACCTCCAAAAGATATTCAGAATCTGACCATTTCTCACCATCACCAATGTTACTACCCTAGTCCTACCTCACAAGAACTCTAGCCTGGTTTCCTGCAATAACCTCTTAATTGGTTTGCCTGATACTTTCTTGTCCATTCTCATCATAACAGCCAGAAGGATTCTTATGAAATATAAGTCAAATCATGTCACTTCTCATTCCAAAACCCTGCAATGCCTACTTCCCTCAGACTAAAAGCTGAAGTCCTTACATCAGCCATAAGGTGAGATTATAAAGGTTCTAAACTCTGTATCTTACTCATATCTTGTCACAATGGCCACCATGCTGATGGAGTCTTTTGTTCCAGCTTTTTCTTCTGTCTTTTGTCCTTCTTTTTCTTTGTTCTTTTGTCTCTTCTCCACACATCAGTTTGACTAGTTCCTTCACCCCTTTCAACTCTTTGCTCAGATCTTACTTCACCAATTAGACTTCAACTTGTTCTCGCCTGGCTGGCTCAGGCAGTTAAGCATCTATCTGACTCATGATTTCAGCTCAGGTCATGGTCTCGGGGTCTTGACATCAAGCCCCGAGTTGGGCTCCATGCTCAGCAGGGAGTCTGCTTGAGATTCTCCCTTTTCCTCTGCCTCTCCCCACAACTCACACGCACTCTCTCAAATAAATAAATCTTTTTTAAAAAATACTTCAATGTGTCCTTCCTCCCCTCCAACCTAGAACACTCGATCCTTTACTTATTTAAAAAAAAATTTCCAGACATTAATTGCCTTTCAACACATTATTTAATTCACTTATTTGTTATAGTTATTGTCTGTCTTTCTTGGCTAAAATGTAAATTCCATAAGGCAGGGATCTGATTCTTCATAAATGTATCGCAGTTCTTAAAACAGTTACTGGCAAATAAGAGGGTGTTCAATATTTATTTGCTTAACAAATCAATCAATCGGAGTTCAAAGAGGAGGGAAGAAATGAGGTAGTTGTAATATTTGAATAAATAATGGCAGTAATGTTCAGAACTGATAAAAAATACATATATTTTCCAGAAGCCTAATAAATTCCAGTTAGGAAAAAAAATTCACACCTACATTCATCACAGTGAATCTGCAGTACATGAAAGACAAAGATTGTCTCTTAAACAGAAAGAAAATAAAGGTCATCTTCAAAGGAGACAATTACACTAACAGCTGATTTCTCAACTGTAAAAATGTAAGCCAGAAGACACTGGGAGAAAATCATCTATACCCTAAAGAAAAAATTCGTTTACTTCAAATTCAATGTCCAGTGAATAAGGATAAAATAAAGACTGTCATAAAAACAACTGAATTAGCTACTAGAAGAGCCTAAAAGAAATGTTAGAGGATGTGACTATTGGTAGAAGTTTAGTAATTTCACAGAGTAGAAAGTATAAGAAGCAATGCATAACAAAAGAAATTATAAATAGGAAAAACAATGAAATATGATTGTACATAATAAAAATAATAATGTCTTCTGGACTTTACTATAAAAAAAGATAGAGGGGCGCCTGGGTGGCTCAGTCGTTAAGCGTCTGCCTTCGGCTCAGGTCATGGTCCCAGGGTCCTGGGATCGAGCCCCGCATCAGGCTCCCTGCTCCGCGGGAAGCCTGCTTCTCCCTCTCCCACTCCCCTGCTTGTGTTCCCTCTCTCGCTGTGTCTCTCTCTGTCAAATAAATAAATAAAATCTTTAAAAAAAAAAAAAAGATAGAAAAAAGTCAACAACAACACATAAATTGGAAAGGGGTGATCAAAGTACACTACTTGGAAAGGTAAACATGTCAACTTTAGACTTACTGAGTTAAATATGAATGCTAAAATTTCTAGAGTAACCATCAAAAGAACATTTCAAATTGGGCAGGGAAAAAAATCTACCAAAATAAAAGGAAGGCAAGAAAGAACAGAAAAGGTAAAACACGTATCACAAGAGGGCAAAAATTTTTCACATGTATGACTAATTCAGATAAGTGTAAGTAAATAAGCAAAATGCTTCATTTAAAAGATAAAGAATGTTAATGTATAACCAAAAAAATAATAAATGCAGCTAAATGCTATTTCCAAGAGATAAGTCTAAAGATATCACGAAAAAGGAAGATTAAACTTAAAAGATAAAAAATATATACCAGGTGTACATTTGCTAGGGCTTCCGTAACAAAGTACCACAAACTTGATGGCTTAAAACAACAGAGATATATTGTCTCACAGTTCTGGAGGCTAGAAATCTGAAATCAAGATGTTAGCAGGGCCATGCTTCCTTAGAAAGCTGTAAGAGAGAATCCCCTCTTGTCTCTTCCTAGCTTCTGGTGGTTTGCTGACAATCCTTGGCACTTCTTGGTTTATAGCAGCAGCACTTCAATCTTTGCCACCATCATCCAAAGGGCATTCTCTCTTCGGGGTACCTCGGTATCTCTTCTCTTATTCTATCTCCTCTGATGAGACCAGTCATATTGGATTAAGGGCCCACCCTACTCTAATATAACCTCATCTTAATTTATACCGTAATTACACCTACAAAGACCTTATTTCCAAACAGGGTCACACTCACAGCTACCAGCGTATTCAACATACCTACTACACCAGGCAAACAGTAACCAAAACGAGAGGGAGGAGGAGGGGGAGAGGAAGAGGAGAAGAAGAAAAGCTACCAGAGTTCTAGTAATATCTACTAAAATCAGATAATGTACTATGTGAGAACAAGGTTATTACAGTAAAACCAGTGAGCGGCTATTGCAGTAGTCCAGTTAATACAGAATGCTAGTTTGAACTAAGATCATGTCTACGGCACAGGGGAAAGTCAACAGATTTAAGCAATATCCAGGAAGTAAAACTTACAGTAATTCATATAATAACCAGATAAGGAAGATAAAGATGATTTACAGGTTTCTGGCTTATGAAACTGGTTGAAATATGTTACCAATCTCTGTCTTCTAGCTAGAGTAACTTTCTAAAACACAGATAATATTATTTTTATAGTCTTCACTAACTCTCCTAATTCTTTACTCTGGCTTTCTTTGTCTATCACAATCTGGGCTTGGCCTACTTTATTCAAATCTCCACTTCCATAAACTCTAGTCATTTCAATAAATAGTTCATGTGATTTCATGACTTCTTTCAGACTAAAAATACTTTATCTTAAATGCCATGCCTATGTATTTACAAAGTCCTACTCAAAGGAACCATCTTCTTTGGGACCTTCTTTCTGCTATGACTGATAATTAAAATATTTTTATATGTAATATAAGTTGTCTGGACCCCTGTAGTACTTTATTCACACTGACAGTACTGTATTTGTCACACTGATGTTTATCTATATCTGTCCCTCCAGTCCAGCTACTCACACCTTCAGAGTAGGGCTCATCCATCCTTTTTATTCCCAGCACCTAACAATGTGGTTTGCACATAGTTTTCAATAAATGCTTACTGAATAGTGATTAATCAGTTATAACTAGCACTGCTACTTACTACGATGAAAGTCTAAAAGTAAATGGAATACAAATAGGATTGTGATTTTTTTTTTTATAAATTAGATTTTGAAAAAGATGAATAAAGGTCTTTGTTTCTTAGTAATGAATTCATGCAATTTATAGCTAATTTATTCTAAACTCCCTTGAGACCATGTAATATGGTCTATACTTTGTACAATAAACCTATATTTAAATGCCCAAGCAATTTTTAAATCTATAGAATACATATGGCAGCTCTACTTATAAAAGTTAAAACATTACCCAAAAGAGGGAAATTTGATGATATTTAAGGAATTCATATAATTGTATAATGGTCAGTAAAAATATCTTTGATACTAACATGTTAATTTACATGTAGCTTAGACAGTCAATTTCCAAAGAATTAAACGAAAATAAAATGTACTTTTTAAAAAAGCTGCAAAAGCCAGACCTCCTTTGATTACTGAAAATTTGTCTGAAACCTGCAATGGATTCTCTTTATCAGTATGAACATAAAGCATCTTTAAGCTATAGATATACAAAACTTCCGGTTGATAGAGGTTTCTAACAAAGAATATAAAGTAGTAATTTAATACAAATATAATTATTACATCTGTAGTGTTACATTGGACAATGCTGGTGTAGTATATGGACATTTAGAAAATCTAAAGCTTCAACTGCTATTATCCAGTGAAATGCATTTCCTACAATCAAGTATAATTTTTAAACAAAAGTCATAAATAACAGGTGCCAATATAATAAAATTAAGATATTAAAAATAACCATGAGCACAACCACTACATGTACATTTGCAAAAATCCTGGATCATAATTGTTCCTACTATTCCATTATTCAATACTTGGAAGTCCAGTTTGCTAAGATAGTTTTCTGATGTACACAAAGAACAAAATGAGCTCCTTCCATACCCTCCCCCATATTCTGTCTCCTGAGATTCAAAGCTTAATATGAGTTCCATTTTCCAGAGATAAAAGGACTGCATTAACAATGATGTGCCCTAGCTTTCTTCTTTTTATAATAAATTACCATATTTATATTTTGATGCTGTCATATGCTAGAGGATATTAAATATCCTCTTGTCATAATTAACTCTTTAAACCAAATTAAATGGCTTGGCTCAAAACAGACTGTGAAAGTTAAAAGAATATAATTCTATTGCTAATTATTTTGCAATTATTTTAATAATCAGAGCTATTTAATTTATTCCATAATTGATTTTAATTGAGAAATGTGGTGGCTAAAAAGCTCAAATCTTTCCTCCTTTAAGATACAAACAAGAATTTGCATTTGAGGTATTTGGCAATATTTAGTAACCTCACAAATACTTCAGGCCAAATCCTAATACAAAAAATATAACTAACTGCTAATTTTAACAATTCTATCCATAATTATATCAAATATGAGCCACTGGGCTTAGGGATATTTTTATTATAAACACAACTGTTTCTGCAGTAGACTAATGAAATGCCATGGAAAATAACTTTCCTTTATATATACAATACAAACAAGTCTATTTTTAGGAGCAAATAAAATTCTCTACTTTTCAAGGACAATCTGAAAATTTCTGATGACCCAAAGATATTATAAAGATTTTTTTAAAAAAGTCTTTGTATATGGTCTGAAAAAAAAAGTTTCTTAGAAATAATAAACAGAAATAACAAAATTAGTACTTCAAATTAACTTTTAGGACTGTACTAAATATACAAATCAATGAGAACTGTTATAATGTAACCTTTTATTTCCCCCAACATTAAGGTGGTCATTTATTTTTTGCAAATTAAACCATAATAGAAAGATTTAAGGTTATGAGAAAATACCAAATAAGCACACTTCTTAACAATATTATGTACAAATATACTTGAACTTAGAGAAAGATTCTGATAAAAGGGTAAAGTCAAGGTATGAAATGACCACTAATGAGCACCAGAGCCAGGTGAAATAGGGATGAATTTAAGTAACTGTTAAAAATCTGATAATAAAATTAAAATATAAATCCCAACAAACTTTTTGAAAGATATATAAAGAAAAAATAAAAACACAATGCACATGATTTATATCTAAAAGGGTAGACTGAATTAAGTCAAACAGAGAAACACAATTATCATATTGTTTCACTCATATGTGGAACATAAGCAATAGCACAGAGGACCATAGGGGAAGGGAGGGAAATCCAAAGGGGGAGAAATCAGAGAGGGAGACAAACCATGAGAGACTATGGACCCCAAGAAACAATCTGGGGGGAGGAAGATGGGGGGAGAGTATAACAGGCTGATGGGTATTGAGGAGGGCACGTGCTCTGATGACCACTGGGTGTTATACTTAACTAATGAATCGTTGAACACGGCATCAAGGACTAATTATGTACTAGACAGTGGCTAACTGAACATAATAAAAAAAATTAAAATAAAATAAAATAAAAGGGTAGATTGTACTGACAAAGAGCAAGAGAAACCGGGGAGTAGCTAAACAGCATATCAAGCTTCTTGTTTTACACATGGGAGTCTCAAGAGACAGTTTCACTCTAGAGTGAGACAGTTTAAAAGGCCTCTGACAAACTTAAGGGTGATTACAAATAGAAATTAAAATAGAATACACAATATTAGACGGTAACGAAAATCTCTATTCCTTCTGTTATGGACTGCATGTTCATATTCCCTTATGTTGAAATGTAATCCCCAATGTGACGATGTTTTGAGGTGGTGCCTTTGGGAGCTCATGAGGGTGGAGCCCTCATGAAGAGGTTTAGTGCTGTTATAAGAAATGGGCAGGGGCACCTGAGTGGCTTGGTCAGTTAGGCATCTGACTCTTGATCAGCTCAGGTCTTGATCTAGGGGTTGTGAGTTTGAGCCCACGCCTAGTGTGGAGCCTATTTAAGAAAAAAAAAATTCTTTTTAATTGAAAAAAATTTGAAAAAAAAAAGAAGAGGAGAAGGAGGAGGAGGAGGAGGAGGAGGCTAGACAGCTAGCTCCCTCTTTTTCTGCCCTGTGAAGATACAATGAAACTGCGACCTGGAAGAGGGCCCTTTACCAGACCCAAACTATGTTGGCACCCGGATCTCAGACTTCCAGCCTCCAGACCATGAGAAATTTTTGTTGTTTAAGCCACCCAGTCTATGGTATACTGTTACAGCAGTTTAAGCTGACAGGGTGGGGGGAGGAGGGAAGGGGATTATGCAGGAATAATTTTGTGATCATAATTTATGAAACAAGGAATAAAACAAAACAATACATAAATATATTTTTAAAAGTCAAAAAAAGGCAGAAAGACTACTTGAAAATTAAAAATAAAAGATTAAGGATCATAAAAGATGATAATTTTAAACATGTCTGACTCCTCATGTCCAACTCCAAATTATCAGCCTTTTTTTAAGCCAAGTAAGTATCTTTTGAGTATGGAATTTGAAGGCTTCCTGTCAAGGGAAGTGATTTGTGACTTTCTCCTGCATGGGCTAAAAAGAGCTGCAAGATGAAGACTTAAAATTACCAAATCATGGGGAAAGTACACACCACAGAAATCTGTGAAAATCCTAGAGACAAGGGAAATATCAGCCCCAGGTGATGTGCCTGGCCTTCCTGGCCCATTAGAAGCTAAGGCTGAAAATGTCTGAAGCCTGAGATGGGAGAATGTGCAGAATAAGGAAGCAGGGAGGCTTTCCCTTCCAGTGCAGAGAACTAGAAACCTCTATATAATTGAGGCAGTGGGATAAAGAACACCTATTTTTCCTTCTTGTGTGGGCTGCCACCATTTTCAGCACTCCAACAGCTAGACCTGTACCCCAATGAGCCAATAAAGAAAAATAAGAACAAAATAGCCCATAAAGGGAGGAAAAAGAACCAAAGTAACATTAGACTTCTCATCTTTAACAATGGAGCCAAAGGACAATAAAAAGAGAGAAAACAGCTGCACCTCAGGAATTCTAGTGAGACATGATTAACCTGTCAGGAAAAAGAAAGATATGTGCAGATATGCACAAATTAAGAGTAATATATAACCTATGCTAATATTGAGAAACTTAAGAAAAATACTCTTGAGAGAAAAATACTCAAGAAATTATTAACCAGAGAACAAATGAATTCTGAACAAGAAACAAAAAATGAAGGAAAGAGAAAATTGGTAGGCAATGAATCTTACAATATATAAATGCTATTAGATTTAAATTAGATAATGACAAACTGGAAATGTGCAGTGCAACAGTCAAAAAATATATTCTTGAAATAAAAGAAGTATGCATGGTTTTAAGACAAATTCTAAAAAACAAAACAAACAAACAAACAAAACCCCACAAAAAACAGCCTTGAAGCAAAATTATTAAGATGTTCGTAATATCTATAGGATTGGGTTGGGGAGAATTTCTGGTATTATTCCAATAAAACTTAGAGTGGGGACGGTAGGGAGAATAAAAACATTGCAAGGATTTCAATCAAAGAAATCAATCAAGGATTTCTGGAGAAACAGAGAAAGGTAAAGCATTAGAAAGTATTCCAAGTTTCTGATGTAATGGTGGGCAGGAGGGAGTGAAGAGACCATCTTCGTAGGGGAAATAGTTGGTATCTTATTTTCAAATAGTACAGAAATATATACCTAATTACGAATGTAGGAAAAGGAAAGGTAACCACTAATATAATGAAAAAAGTATCATATAATTCCTAAGTTAACAAGGAGGAAAATGCAATGAATATTAATGTAATCAAACAGAAAGGTTTTTTTAAGGGGAAAAAAGGTAAAATAAATAATAAATATAAATAAAGGTACAAAGAATAAAACCAAATACCTTAGCACACTAATTTTGAATGAACTAAATTTTCTTGTTAAAGGTGGCTTAAAGAACAAAATTCTCTTAGCTAAAAACTGAGTTAAATAAAACCAAACACATTTTCAAGAACAAACTTAAAACAAAGTAATAGAATTTCTCCAACAAAGAATTTGGTTTGATGTTTAAAAAGAATGGATATATTGACCATATACAAATCACACTTTATCGCTACATTCTTAAAATGTATCTACAAAATTCAGTAAGATGGCAGCAAAACTCAGAGTATGTGGCTTTTGAAGTTTCTTCTAGCTTGCCCATTTGAAGCTAAGTGCTAGCAATACGAGGGAAACTGTCCAGAGCGAAAGTTGTAAAAAATGCGAGATGGAAAGTAAGAGGAGGGGGGATCACTAGCTTTCTAGAATTCTTGTATCCTCAGACTGAAACCCTAGAAAAGTTATCTAACTTGATTGTAAAAAAAATTGCCTTTAACTAGATGTTAGCTCAACAACGGACATCTACTATACCACACTGCTACATTATCCACTGATTTCATAAAAGGACTAGTCATCAAATATGCACAGCTGCACTGTCGGTGTGTAACAATGACTGGTCCCTGCTTATGTGTGATCATGTATTTCCTGTGTCCCAAAGCCAGAAGATTTTAGCATGATAGCTGTAGTTGTGAACTACCACAGGGAAACAAAAAAGATAAAGGGGCAAAAAAACACCCAACAAATTCAAGAAAAAAAAAAAAGCATAAGAGGTAATATTAGTATCAGACTAGAAGGAATTTAGGGTCAAAGGCAATAAAAAGAATAAAGAGGTACATGATATAATGACAGAAGGCATGATCGGGGGGGGGGCAGAAATATCAATTTTAAAATCTGAACATTTCAAGCAGCATGGGATCTAAATATAAAGGTAATAGATATACAAAGAGAACTTGGTTATAATGTAAGGCTTCAAAACACTTCTTATAAAAGGGGAAGAACTAGTAAAAGGGATAAAGGAATTCACTAATTCAGTTTTTAAAAACTCAATTTAATAAATACAAAGAAAATGTTACATTCCTCAAGTAGTGAAATATCATCAGTATGTCCAAGGTATATCTAGAAAAGTCAACACATGACACTGAAGACAAGGTTAACAAAATAAAAAAAAATTTTTTTTTAAAGGATTTTATTTATTTATTTGAGAGAGAGAGAATGAGAGACAGAGAGCACGAGAGGGAAGAGGGTCAGAGGGAGAAGCAGACTCCCCGCCGAGCAGGGAGCCCGATGCGGGACTCGATCCCGGGACTCCAGGATCATGACCTGAGCCGAAGGCACTCGCTTAACCAACTGAGCCACCCAGGCGCCCAAAATAAAAATTTTTTAAGTCAAGATTTTACAAGCAAGATTTTCTAATTAAAATTCAGTGAAAACAGGATAAAAACAAAAGGCAACAAAATGTGCCTGGTTAAAAAGATAAAAGTTTTTTCTTTTTGAAATTATACCACAGGATTTTGACAATATTTAAACTTAAGTAACACCTTTCACAAATTAATCCTAAACTCTGAAATTTTCCAACCTCAGGCTCCAAAAAGCAACTTTTACTTATCTTTACAAGTTTAAGTAACAGCCTTAGGCACCTCCATCTGTTATATAAGCATCTGTATTTTGTTAAGTTCCAGTATGCCATACGTTAGACATGATTATTTGCGTGATTTAAAAGATTTAAGGGGGTGCCTGGGTGGCTCAGTCGTTAAGCGTCTACCTTCGGCTCAGGTCGGGATCCTGGGGTCCTGGGATCAAGCCCCAGATCGGGCTCCCTGCTCAGCAGGAGCCTGCTGCTCCCTCTCCCACTCCCCCTGCTTGTGTTCCCTCTCTTGCTGTATCTCGCTCTGTCAAATAAATAAAATCTTAAATATATATATAGATATATATATATAGATATATATTTAAGAACTATTTTAAATGGATTTCAAATCTATTTTTCCTTATTATACATCAAATTTAGTTATCCCAGAACGTTCTTACTCACTTGATAGTTTTTTCCACTATATTGCAGCTTTTAAAAAAGGTGAAGATGTTCCCTCCTCATAAGGAAGAGGAAAATAAAAAGCTCTTAAGTGATTCATGTTTGGTAGAAGTGTTTGTGAATTGTTCCATAATAAGTAAAAGCCTGTTTGATAGAAAATTACCAAAATTAATTTTATAACAGTGTTGTAGTAACTGTAATTCAGAAATTCAATTTAGAAAATATTCACTGAATATACTCCAGTGCCTGGCAAATAGGAAAGAACAAATGAATGAATGTTCAACAAGGAAAGGGTTAGCAAAGAAGTAGAGGAGGCAACCTTCTCAGATATTATACTTTTGTTGCAAGGTGTATATTGCTCCAGGTAATACCTGATCTCCTGAAATCATATGCAACATTTTATGCATATATTCCTCAGACTTTGTCTTTTATAACACTGACATATTTAAATAATATAAACCCTTTTTCAAAAACATAGAATGTTCTACATTTGGGATCTGTTTAATGTTTCCTCATGGTTAGACTCAAGTTATATACCCACAGTCAGAATACCAGGTAAATGAAACACATGATGCCAATTTTCCCCTCACTGCTAATGTTAATTTTGATAAGCCAGTCATGGGGTTATCCAATTTCTCAACTGAATAATTACTATTCTTCCCCTTGTTAAGTTAGAGGCAATCCATAGAAAGATATTTCACAACCATAAAAATATTCTGCTTCTCATAAAAATTTCTCTCCTGGACTTAGCATCCATTGATTATACTTGCTTGAGCAAATCTTCACTATGATGATGGCAAAATGTTTTCCAACTCCAAGATTCCTTCCACATGTACCAATGAGCATTCTACTCTAAGCAAGACTACCTTTTCTCCCCATTTATTATCAGTATGGGCTCATGGATTCCAATTTTTATCAAGGTTTGTAATTCATTACTATCCTTCATTGTTTTGGTATTCATACTGGCTTAGATTTGGCCAGTGGGAGTCACTTTTAGTTAGCTCCTGTATCCTTTCAACATGTCCCCAACTTTCCTTTTCATCTTTTTGACCACTTTCTTACTTTCTGGCATAAAAAATGTTCTAAGGTCATCCTTCAACTTCTGTGCTTAGTCCTACAATAAGCCCCTTCTTTGAGGATATCTGGTTCTCTTTAGTAGGAAATGATATTAGAAAGCAGCATCTTGGTGCTAAACTCATTATAACTAAGGCATCTGCTTCTAGGTTTTATCAGGGGGACAGAGCTAGGAAAAGTGTTTACTTGTGTGTACTACCCACATACATACATATGTACTCACTTAGATACGTTTATATATGCTTATATATTTGTATATGTGTGTGCACATATATACATATTCTATTATTTTAAAAATTCTAATCCATTCCATAGAATTCTTCACTGCCTTCTTCTATTCCATATTTTTGTCTTCCTCTTTCCTCAATGAGAACCCTGACTCCTAAAACAAGTACTCATTTGTTCAATCCCTAACACTTCTAAAACAGTTTTACATTTCTAAATCACACTGTGAAAAACAAATCTACTAAAAAAAGGAGTTCAAAATTTGTTTACAGTCCTCTCCATCTCACCCCTCCAGAGGGCCTACAGTCGAACAGTATGTTCATTAAGTTACCTAAATTCTCCCCCACACCCTGAATGTGATTGACTCAAGTAGGAATTTAAATAGTATTAAATCTATACAATATTCCCCAGAGGTATCTACAAAGTGACAAGCTTCTCATAACATAAAAGCTAACTTAGAGAAAAACTGCAATTAAGGAAAACGTACATTAGATTAGAGCAAAAGACACAAGCAAAAGGTTCTTATTGTAAAGAATAATTTAAAATGAATAAATATAAAAGTTAAACTCCAAAGAACCAAACGATGAAAAAAGATGATACCAACTTCTCTTTTCAATTAATAAGTGTAAGGAAATAATTTGACTCCAGAGAAGTCACATGCAGATGTTTTGAAACCACATGCCCCTTTTCTCCTACTAGTTACTCATAGGCACTTTGACGATAATATTTATTTTTGGTGATGGACTGGGAAAGATTTTCTGTGATGAAATGAAAGCGTTAACAGGAATTAGTAATACCTACTATAGAAAGCCAGGCAGAGGAACTGTAAAGTCAGCTGTAGCTCCTCCTTTCCTCTCCCAGCCCACACTGGAAATAAAACATAATCAAGAATTTAATACAGAAACCCGCTAAAGGACTAAAATCCAAGGAAGCATTTGTCTTAAAAAAAAAAAAAAAAAAAAATTTAGGTGAAAAAAAAATTTCAAATAAGGTAACTAAAGCAGTTACTATGGGCCATTTGTTAGAAAATGAAAATAGCCATTGTTACATACCAAAAAAAAAATATGACCAACTATATGCCAAATAGCTTAGTCATTAAGTATGCAATAACATTGGCTATATTAGTGTTTTTATCTCTAATTTCACTTAATAACATATAAAAGTTAAGCATTTCACTCCAAAACAGAGGCAGGAGAGGAAAAAACAAAAGAGAAAAAGACTCTGCTCAGCAAAGAAATGACTTTTTCCAAATAGTTTATTAGCTATATTCTTGCTGACTTAATGCTTTCTTATACAAGAACATTTTTTTCAACACTTGGGATATTTTACCACTCTAATTTCCTTCTTAAAAATAAAAACACTAGTTCAAATAAGCATGAAAAAGAGAATTAATCATTCTGTTTTTTAAATAAACCTGAGCAAAAGAAAAAAAAAAACATTCTAGTCGGCAGAGTAGGACATCTTCATAGATGGTAGGTAAAGTAAATCAATAGGGTCAATAGGAGGTAAAGTAAAATCATATAGTTGATTCTACTGATTTCATTGTGCTTGCTATTAAGCTGGATTTCTCAACTTCAAATGCACAAACCTAAACAGGTTAAAGACCTGAGCTCCTGACTAGAAGGGAGAGGCCAAGTCCCCTTGAAGAAGGACCTAGCAACACTACCTCAAGTATATATAATATAAATCCACCACTGGCAAACAACAACCCGCAGGCCTTATCTATCCTAGCACCTGCTTTTGTAAATAAAGTTTTCTTGGAAACAGCCACACTCATTCATTTACATATTGTCTGACTGCTTCTGCACTACAACAGCAGAGTTAAGTGAGATAAAGACTGTATGGCCTGCAAACCCAAAAATATTTACTATCTGGCCTTTTATTAAAAAGAAATGTGCTGACCCTTGCTGTAAATCTTCATCGAATTATTCTTCAAAACACTGGCAGTGCTTGCTAGAGTGAGTTCGCACTGGAAAAAAGAAATATTCAGACCAGTCAGGGACTCAGATACGCACTTTAAACTTACATTAATTATCAGGGACGGAAAATGCCATCATGGTCTGTCAATTAGAGAGAGAGCTTAGGGTGATCTGGTGATAAATGGGTTTCCGGCTCAAGTTTAAATCTAAATAGGACAATATGTCCACGGATGTAACCTGTGGTTATTTTCCAGTTCCTGAAAGTATAATTGGAAGAGAAATATTTGGCAACTGGAAGAATTTCCACCTTGGCTCTCTGACCCAAGGCATAAGCATCACTATTCTAGGAAAAACCAAATGAAAGCCTCTAGAACTTGTACTCCCTGACACGGATCTAAAGCAAAAGCAATAATGCATCCATATCCTCAAGACAGGTGCAGAGATCAGTGCCACTATCCAAGACTTAAAAAGATGTTGGAGTGATAAATATCAATCATATATCCATTTAATTTACCTGTTTAGCCTATACAAAAGGTGGGTGATTGTGAAGAGTGACTACAAATTACCACAAATTCAATCAGGCTGTGACACCAAATGCTGCGGCTGTTTCTGATGTGCTATCTTTAATGAAGCAAATCAACACAATCTGAAATCTTACCTACAACTACAAGATGGCAAATATTTTGTCTCTATATTAACTGAGGTACTATCAGAAGATATTTGCCTTTGCCTGGCATGACCAACAACATAATTCATGGCCATCAACTCTCCTGCTTTTTGCCATAGTATAATTCGCAGAGACAGTAGTCATGTTTTCTTAATAATTTAGTATTTATTATGTGACATGCAGTGGACTAAATGTTTATATTTATTTTCTCATTAAATTTCAACAAGAGATAGGCACTTCTATCATCTACATTATACAGCTATAGAAACGCAAGAAACACAAAGATTAAATAACCTAAGTAAAGAGGGGCAGAGCCGAAACTGAAACCTAAGTAGTAAAATCCAGAGCCCCTTTGCTTAAGAGGATCCAGTATACTAAATCTGATGAATAAAAGAACTATTTTGTTTGCACATTTATCCATTTTTTTAGTTGACTGATACTTGCATTGTTTCTACTTTTTGGCTATTATGAGTAATACTGTTAAGAAGATTCATGTACAGATTTTTGTGTGGATATAGGTTTTCATTTCTCTTGGATATATACCTGCGAGTAGAACTGCTCATCATACGGTAAGTCTATCTTTAACATTCTGAGGAAGTGCCAGAGTGGCTGCACCAATTTACAATCTCAGTGTTTGAGGGCCCCAATTTCTCTATATCCTTACAAAACTGATTATTATCTTTGTATTTTTCAGAGACCGTGATCATTCTGACATTACACAGAACAAAACACTGATCCATAACACCGATGACTTTGGACTTATGCTTATTAAAAATGAGGAGGAGGAAGCATAAAGTTCTTTGGATGCCTTAGTAAGACATATGTGAGACAGAAGATGAGAGAGAAAGGGCACCTAGCCTGAGTGGCTCCGTCAGTTAAGCGTGTGCCTTCAGCTCAGGTCATGATCCCAGAGTCCTGGGATCAAGTCCCATGTGGGGTTTCCTGCTCAGCAGGGAGTCTGCTTCTTCCTCTCCCTCTGCCCCTCCCCACCACTTGTTTTCTCACTCTCTCTCTCTCAAGTAGATGAATAAAATTTTAAAAAAAAAAGTTGAGAGAGAAAATACACAAAAATTAAGGGGCTCAACACTGAAGTAAGATTTCTAGGAATCCAATGGTCTAAAACCATCAGATTGCCTCTCCAAGGTGAAAGAGAGGTTACTACATGCACACCATTTACCACTAAAAGGGGGAAGGGGAGTGAGGCACAATGCTTGACAAGCATTTATAAGGGATCAGAGGAAAAGAAAGCTCTGTAACAAATCCAGGCTGTAGTGTAAGCTGTTCTATTACTTGAACCTTATAACCCAGTATATCCATTGTCCAGAGCTTTGGGCAAACCCCAACAAGAGAATCATACCAGTCTTCAGGGCTTTAGAGCAAAACCATGCCACTTCCTAAAGATCATAATTCTTTTGAGAAACAGATCCTAGCCTGTTATTGGACCTTGAAAGATACTGAAGGCCTAATCATGGGAAACAAGTAACCATATGATGACTTAAATTGCCCATGATGAAAGGCGTACTATTTAACCCACTAAGCCATGAAGTATAGGGGCAGTTGGAACAAACTCATTTCTAGGAGATAGTCATGATATCTGTCTCTGGGCAATGTTAATCACTCCTCAAATTCGGTCACAGCTGCATACAAATACCTGTTACTTAATGACTGAATCCTTAAGTTAGTCAACATCAGCAGTCCTGACAGTGGTCATAAGACCACAGCTGAAACTTCCTTTCTGTCCATTTCATTTTTCCTTTGTTCTGAGATGATCCAGACTTTTTACTTGGTGGGGTGACACAAAACCTTTATTCTGGATAGATTTTATCCTCAGTGGTTTTACCTTTTTGTTTGTTTGTTTATATAGTTTTTCATTAACTTTTACTGTTGGACATGGAAGTACTAAGAGGCAGAGGTACCTCAGAGAATAACCCTAGGTTCCACAAGTAGTCCTTTCTAATGGTTTCTGTAGCAGCAATCCAACTTTTCTTTGGTAATAGAATTGGTCACTTTAGCCAGTAATCAGTCAATTAATCAATCTCTCTCTTTCTCTCTTTCTTTTCACTTGTTGGTTCAGTTACATGAGAAGCACAAAATGGTCAACCAGCAGTTTCAATTTCCAATTCAGTGGAAAAACTTTGTGTTCCTTGATACAGAAGCATTCCTACTTGCAAACCAAAATTTCTACACCAGAATTGCTGGGATGGGAAACAAAAATTCTGCGAGTAGATAGTTAGAAATCATATTGCAATGAGGACGGTTCTGACTCATGTATTTTGGCTAAGGGAGGAACTACGCTGTATATTTAGATACAGATTTAAAACCATGTCCCACATCCAGTGAGAACACCATCCTTTTATTAAAGTGTGGTCTTCTAACTGGTGTTGCAACTGAATTTTCAGCTGACCATCCTACTGTTCTGTTAAGTCAGATGCTTCTAGGTGGGAGGTAAGACCAGTGAATTTCAAGGCTATGAGCCTACTGCCCCACTTATTTTTGCTGTGAAGTAAGTTTTATGGCAACCTTTGCTAATGAATAAGACATCCCATAAGTCCATAGAAGGTAATGTTAGTAGAAGTGTTAAAGAGAAAAAAAAAATTTTTTTAAATCTAGAATACTTATGTGATCTAGTAAGGATAAATTGCTTATCTGTGTTACTTTGAATAGTAAGAGAATAAATATATGCATCTCAAGTGAAAGAATATTTTTGCTGTTCTATGGAAATTAAAGTATGTGTAGAAGTGAATGGATAAGTAAACTAAAGAAGTGTACTGTGCTAATATTAAACTATTGTCACTTGGTTTCAAACTCATTCTGTATGCTCCAATTTGTTATTCTAGAACTCTTGGTGGGTGAGGGAGGGTACTAAAAGACTAAAGAAGAAAGAAGGAAATTACTCTCTCCTGTTTGCACAAGTTTTCTGCCCTGGGGTGACAACTGATCCCAGTAGTACCAGCTGGCTCCACTAAAGTTCTTCCCACAGACCTAAAACCAGCTTCACTGGGCCTCCTCTGAAAAATCAGCACCTGCTAGCCAGTACTGTGCCCTTCCTCAGATGTCAAAATTCAGAGCCGTAAGATCTATCCTCCAAGATCTTGAGGCAACACCACCACCACCAGCTGGCAGTAACCTTCTAATGAGTTCTATAGGGCCCCCTTCAAACTTTTATATTTTAGTAATTCACCCTCATTCCTTTTTTCCTTGCATGGTAGGTGCTTCTTACAGTTACTATCTCTTCAACACTTCTTTGCCTTTTAAGTTCTTTAATAACTGATTACAATTCTCCATATTAAATTAATTCTGTTAAAATAACTGTTGTGGTTTTTGTTTTTTACTATGCCCAAACTGATAAATCTATTAATATCACATAACTATGTGTGAATATAAAATCAAACAATGAAGTTGGATAGTAGACGTGAGTTCAGTTTCAAACCTCTAAGAATATCTTGTATCTCAACAGGCTGGACCCATTTGTAAAAGTCACTATTTATGATGTTATTAGCAACTTTCCTAGAAACACACATGAAGATACAGAGATCTCAAAAGATTTATACAGTTAAAAAAAAGACACCAAATATTTCAATTTCCCTATTATAAGTGATACTTCAATATAATTTTTAGACATACACCTTTTGGTATTTTTGCTTATATATATATATAAACACATACATTTCACCATTTAATATTTCTTGAGTGTCTATTATATACAAGTTACCATACTAGGTACTAGAAATACAACTATGCAGAAGACAAATAAGACTTCTCCTTCCACAAAACTTGAAGCATACTTCCTCAGGGTATATGCTCCCTTATTGCCCACCAAAAGAGTTGTACCAATTTGCATTCCTATCAAACAGAATAAGAGAGTGCCTATTTGCTCACACCCCAATCAACCCAATCAAAAGGGATATTGTTAATACTTGCCAATGGGATGGGTGAAAAATTAAACTTCATTGTTTTAGAATGTTTTATTAGAGCAAATATCTTTATCTTTTCACAGAAAAGTGCAACTTCTTCCTTTAGAACACTCCCCCCCCACCACTTGATTATACAGAGCATACTTTTAATCTATGATATAACCACACAGTCTGCTGAGGTTAATTTAATAACTATAACCATCAAAATGACAAAAATAAACATTTATTAGATTCTATGCTGTATTCTTCACATGTATCATTTTATTTAATCCCTACCAAACCTAAAAAAGCAGTATTATTTTTGCATTTTAACTCAATAGCTTGTAAATATAAGGTCTATAATGGCAGAACCCATATTTACTTTGTTAACTCCTGCAATTTTATAGAGTATAAGCAAATCTTCACAACAAGAGATAAGAACTATTACTATGGGCATTTTTACAGATGAGGAAGCTTAGAAAGATTAGCAAGAAAGTAACAGCAGCAAGAAAGGACTGAAGCTAGGATTTGATTCTATACAGTCTGGGCCAAGTTGCTAATAACATCATGTTCCTAACCATTAGGCCTGTGTTCTTAACCACTATACATATAGCCAAGGTTATTTTAAGATATTTGTTACCAAAAAAATCTACAAATAAAAGTTTTGTGACTTTATGTTCTTGCTCTCCAGCTGTTTAACAATTTATGATTAATTACACAAGTAAGTTGAAGATATATGTACTTTAAAAGGGAAAAATTAATAGGGATTAGAATCAAATGGGAAATAATTCACACAGAAAACTGAACTTACACAGTTCAGCAAACAAAAGAATTGCAGGAGCAACAAAAAGGAAGTATGGACTTTTAAATCTATTTTAATTAAAACAAAAATGACAGCAAACATTTAAATGCTTAACATGTGCCATCTGTTCTATTTTACATATATTAGCTCATTTAATCCTTTTAAATCTTAAGTCTTATGAGGTCAATTTCTATTTTATGAATGAGAAATAGAAGGCACAGAAAAAAGGAATGTGCTCAAGATCACACAGCTAATAAGGATATTTAAACCCAGGCAGTCTGACTCTAGAATCTGTGCTCTAAACTACTATGCTATATAAATAATAAATTTATACTACTCACCATAAGCCACTGACATTGTACTCAAGAGTTTGCACTTTCCAGAATAGACCTTTGTAATTCTAGCTTTTGACACAATGACCAGTTTTTGGTTATAGATAAGTTAATATAAACCCATAATATTTTTTAAAACACATAGCTCTCAGATAAAAATCTCTATTGTATGTCTATAAAGTTCAATACAATGCAAAGAGCTAAGATATATAAAAGTTATTTTAGGCCATGATAAATCAAAGTTAATATACCCCAAATTATCAGAAATGATACTAAAAGGAGTTTAAAAAAAAAAAAAAAAGCAAAGTTTAGATTTTAATTGCCGACAGGGCATTTAATAACACATTTTTCTATTTGTATTAAATTTTAATCTAACAAGAATCTATACTATACCCACTTTATTACAGCAGCTGAGTAAAACTCAAAACCATACTTTGAAAGCCTAAGACTTCATTAAAAAAAAAATGGAGACATTTTCAAGGATTGGTACTTGTATTATACTTTTCAAGACATTCTACTCCATTCTAAGCTTTAGATTAGATTAGCTTTTAGATTTAGAAATATTTAGAAGTGCAATCAGGAAAAGAAATGAGCTTGTCTCATGGCATTTTAATATTTTAGTACCACTTCACTGGTCACATGCTCTGTCTTACAATTTAGAGACATGGCTACTCTCCTTTCAAACTATTACAGGCATATTTCTTAAAATGCCCTCTAACATACAGCATCTACCATAAGCATTAGATGTAAGCTCATTTATTTAGTGAAAACTGCTATAATACATAACATTCTTTACATTAAAAAAGCATATTATGCTGGCTAACTGAATAACACATGCTTTATGTAATAGTTATCACACTGTATTTCATATTAAATACCCTATTTTTGAAAACTAACACCCATGTTACATAAACAAATTATGTACCTACACAAATATAACTTGCACATTCCTATCATAAAATCACCTTAAGTGCTAACATTGTGGTGTGTTTAAAATTAAAAGAATTAAAAGTAATTCCTTTTTTTTTGGTAAGAAGACATTTAAAATTAGGTAAAATTTTAAAAGAACAAAATATACTTAAAAACATACTAAGAACAGAGCAAAACTGGGATGACAAACTATTAAACTGATTTATATCTTGCTATATTTAATTGCAGTGGACAACTGCAAGAAAAAAATATTCTCATTTTTGCTACTTAGAAAACGGACATCCTATATATAGCCTCATGTAGCTTTTCAGTGCTAAGAATTATGATCTGTAAAAAGCAAAACAAAGTTTTTCAAAACTCAACAAAACATCAATAAAACACACACAAGGCCCTATGACCCAGCAATTACACTACTAGATATTTACCCCAAAGGGGCACCTGCACCCCAATATTTACAGCAGCAATGTCCACAACAGCCAAACTATGGAAAGAGCCCAGATGTCCACTGACAGATGAACAGATAAAAAAGATGGGGTATGTAAAGAAAAAAAAAAAAAAAAAAAAGATGGGGAATGTATATATACCATTGACTACTACTCAGCCATCAAAAAAATGAAACCTTACCATTTGCAATGATGTGGATGGAACTGGAGGGTATTATGCTAAGTGAAATAAGTCAATCAGAGAAAGACAATTATCATATGATCTCACTGATATGTGGAATTTGAGAAACAAAACGAGCATAGCGGAAGAGAGGGAAAAATAAAACAAAATGAAATCAGAGAGGAAGACAAACCATAAAAAGACTCTTAATCATAGGAAACAAACTGAGGGCTGCTGGAGGGCAGGGGGATGGGAGGATGGGGTAACTGGGTGATGGACATTAAGGAGGGCACGTGATGTAATGAGCACTGGGTGTTATATAAGACTGATGAATCACTGACCTCTACCTCTGAAACTAATAATACATTATATGTTAATTAACTGAATTTAAATAAACACACACAAGGATTTACACTGCTTAACAAAGTATTATAAATATAGCATTAGACAAAATAGAAGATTAAGTAATGAAGTGATGTAAAATTTTTATTTCTTCCAAAGAACCATATTCACCTATGTCTTTTAAGGAAAAAAAAAAAGAAAGATGCAGGCAGCCTACCAGAATTAATCCCTCAGCCTCCACTGTTTTAGAAGTGCAGCAGACTTCTAAAAGGAACTCCCAGAGAACACATCAAGCCTACACTCAGCTTGCTTAACTACTTATGTGTAGGTTCCACAGCGAACTGGCAACTCAGAATATCTGCATACTAGATACTTTGTCAGGAAGAATGATTTTGAATTCAGTACTTATCAACACTTATCCAAAGATTTTATGTATACAGTTTGGGGCAGTTTTAAAAAATTGGTAATATTTAATTATTAATATTATTAAGAATAGCATATTAATATAAAGCATTTGCTGATGCTTAATAACAAACTATTAATTGGTATTGATATTAATATCAATAGTTATCCAAAAATTAAATAAGAGAAATAATATTTTTGGATAAGTATTGATAAGAAGTAAACTTAAGATTATTCTTTCTCACAAAGAATCTGATGTACAGATATTGTGGGTTGCCCATGCTATTTCTTTTATCTAATCTTTGATATTATTTGATGAAAAATATATATATATATCATGCAATCCCAAAAACAGTCAAAACTTTATCTATGTATCCTTGGATGAACTCAGACCAATACAGAGTAAAATACCTAAGCAACAGTATTTGGGGCCCCAGATAATTGTTCCAACTATACTTCGCTACTAAGTCAGAGACTCTTATTTAAGGATATAAGATATTAAATACTCTATTTTATGAAAATTGACACTTGTATGATTTATTAAACTCCCTTTTTTGCTTAGGATTCACCACACTGCACAGTATCCTTTATCTAAAAATGCACAGTCTTTTAAGAAACTATCTTCTGGAGTCTGGATTCATATAACTGATCACATATCCTTCGTTCCATTAGCTACAAAAAGCAAATCTGCAGTTTACCTTTGGCAAGTAAAAAGGATTTCATATCATGTACTAGTAAACTTTTAATCTGTCAGTGTTATCTTATTTACTTTCTCTTTATGATTTCCTTGATTAAACATTTCTTATTTTCGTGCTATATATTTACTTACATAAAAGGTCATAATTTGTGGAACAAGGTGAACTAAAACAAGGTTTTGGAAAAACAATGAAAATATTCAGGCTAAAACACCTTTATTCTAAAATAGCAACCAATAAAGTCATATAAGATTAACCAGTAAATGAAAAAACCGTTATGAAAAATCTTTTTTAAAGATTTTTTTTTTTTTTTCAGAGAGAGAGAGAGCACAAGCTGGGGAGACAGGCAGAGGGAGAGGGAGAAGCAGACTCCCCGCTGAGCAGGGAGCCCAATGTGGGGCTTGATCCCAGGACCCTGAGATCAGGACCTGAGCTGAAGGCAGACACTTAACCAACTGAGCCACCCAGGTGCCCATACATTATGAAAAATCTTAATGAAAGTCAACAATTAAACTATGGAGAAATGTTTTTGCTATGCAAATGTAAGCTTGAAGTAGTTTCTTTCAAAGTAAAAAAGACTTACTTCAAAACACTTAGTTGTAACAACCATGGTCATATATTTATAATTCAATTGGCAGGAATTGTCAAGTAAAATCTATTGTCACATTTACAATTTAACAAAGTTCATTTTTTATATTAGAAATAACTGTACTTTTGAAGACCAAAATTAGTAAAGTTTAAAGGATACAAAATGTTAGTAGCTCTAACAGCTGAAAATCAGATGTATAAGTATGTACGTATATTGTAAAAATAAAGTATTTTACTTTTGAGGGGGTAAAGTATATGTAAAGTATCCAGTAAACAGTGAAACCTTACACAAACAGTATGATTTCATGTAAAAATGGTGGCAAAACTGCATACTTACCCTTCTCCTCCCATTCTTGTTATCTTTAGGCGGAAATCCACAGAATTCAGACTGGGAGGCTTCCATTTCAAAATATCATCACATCGACCAGGTTTATATTTCTAAAATGAATTAAAATGACAATGGTTAATAAGAAGCTAAAAAATTAAATATATCAATTACTTTTTATAGTATGCTTTGTACTTTTTTAAACTGAAGGACAGTTGATATACAATGTTATGTTAATTTCAGGTGTATAACATAGAAGCTTGACAATTTTACATATTCTACATACACACTGCTCACCACAAACAGTGCAGTTACCATCTGTCACCACACAAAGTTATTACAGTATTATTGAGTACAGTCCCTATGCTGTACTTTTCATCATTGTAACTTACTTTATAATTGAAAATTTGGGGCTCTTAAGTGAAATTTTATTTTTACTTTATTTTAAGCAAAATTACTACTTCTTTTCTGAATATAATTTTATCTTCAACTGATGGGCAAAGCTAGATACCTACCTGCTTGGTGATGGCCTTGCTCCTTTTTCTGCCAAAGCATGCAGACCCTTGTTTGTGAAAGTCCAGAAAAAGAATGAAACCTGTTATTCTCTCCAATCTTTCTATGACTTAAAGGAAGTTTGATCATTTTTTAAAAATTGTTTTTTCTTGTTCAGCTTTATTGTGGGATAATTCACAATGAATAAAATTCATGAGTAATTTTTTAAAAGATTTTATTTATTTATTTAAGAGACAGAAGTAGTAGCAGGCGGAGGGGTAGAAGAAGAGGGAGAAGCAGACCCCCAGCTGAGCAGGGAGCCCCAAATGGGGCTCCATCCATCCCAGAATTCCGGGATCATGACCTGAGCCAAAGGTAGACACTTACCTGACTGAGCCACCCAGGCACCCTAACGAGTGAATTTTAACACATGGATAAAATCACGTAACCACTACCAAAATCATGATATATAGCACTCAATCACCCCGAAAAGTTTCCTCCTGACAACTGCACTCAATTCCATCCAACTCTCTGGCAACAGAGACCTTCATCTTATCACTATAGTTGTATCTTTTCCAGAATTCATAAGAAATACTTAACCTAAGGTTTTGCAATATATCAGTGCTGGTGTACATATCAGCAGTCTGCTCCTTTTTATTACTGAGTGGGATTCCATTTTATGTATATACCACAAATTGTTTATGCATTTACAGACTGATGCATATTTGGGTTGTTCCCAGATTTAGGCTATCATGAATGAAGTTGCTCTGAACATTTGTGTAGACATGTTTTCCTAACTTGGGTAAATATCTAGGATTAGAATGGCTGGGTCACGTGGTAAATATATATTTAACATTATAAGAAACTGTCAAATTGTTTTAAAAAGTGGCTGTAACATTTTCCATTCCCACCAGTAATATATGAGAGGTCAATTTGCTCCATATCCACTTCAGGACTAGGCATTGTTGGTCATTTTAATTTGGAAGTGTATCTCACAATTTTAATTTGCATTTCTCTAAGGACAGATCTTTTTTTAAATATTTTTCATTTTTTAATTTAAATTCAATTAGCCAACATATAACACATCATTAGTTTCTGATACAATGTTCCATGATTCATTAGTTGCATATAACACCCAGTGCTCATCAAATCTCGTGCCCTCCATAATGCCCATCACCCGGTTACCCCATCCCCCCACCCACCTCCCTTTCCCCAACCCTCAATTTGTTTCCCAGAGTTAAGAGTCTCTCATGATTTGTCTCCCTCTCTGATTTCTTCCCACTCAGTTTTCCCTCCCTGTCCCTATGATCCTCTGCACTATTCCTTATATTCCATATGAGTGAAAGCATATGGTAATTGTCTTTCTCTGATTGACTTATTTCACTTAGCATAATACCCTCCAGTCCCATCCACGTCAATGCATATGGTAGGTATTCATCCTTTCTGATGGCTAAGTAATATTCCATTGCTTATATGAACCATATCTTCTTTATCCATTCATCTGTTGAAGGACATCTTGGCTCCTTTCACAGTTTGGCTATTGTGGACACTGCTGCTAATAACATTGGGGTGCATATGGCCCTTCTTTTCACTACATCTGTATCTTTGGGGTAAATACCCAGTAGTGCAATTGCTGGGTCGTGGTGTAGCTCTATTTTTAATTTCTTGAGGAACCTCCATACTGTTTTCCAGAGTGGCTGTACCAGCTTGCATTCCCACCAACAGTGTAAGAGGGTTCCCCTTTCTCCACATCATTGCCCACATTTGTTGTTCCCTGCCTTGTTTATTTTAGCCATTCTAACTGGTGTATCTCATTGTGGTTTTGATTTGCATTTCCCTGATGCCAAGTGATATGGAGCATTTTATCATGTGTCTGTTGGCCAGTTGTAGGTCTTCTTTGGAGAAGTGTCTGTTCATGTCTTCTGCCCATTTCTTGATTGGATTATTTGTTCTTTGGGTGTTGAGTTTGATAAATTCTTTATAGATCTTGGATACCAGCCCTTTTATCTGTAATGTCATTTGCAAATATCTTTTCCCATTCCATAGGTTGCCTTTTGCTTCTTCCTTTGCTGTGCAAAAGCTTTTTATCCTGATAAAAGTCCCAATAGTTCATCTTTGCTTTTGTTTCCCTTGCCTTTAGAGATTGTATCTTGCAAGAAGCTGCTGCAGCCAAGGTTGATGAGATTCCTGCCTGTGTTCTCCTCTAGGATTTTGATGGATTCCTATCTCACATTTAGGTCTTTTCATCCATTTTGAGTTTATCTTTGTGTAGGGTATAAGAAAATAGTCCAGTTTCGGGGCGCCTGGGTGGCTCAGATGGTTAAGCGTCTGCCTTCGGCTCAGGTCATGATCCCGGGGTCCTGGGATCGAGCCCCGCATCGGGCTCCCTGCTCAAGTGGGGAGCCTGCTTCTCCCTCTCCCTCTGCCATTCTTTCCACTTGTGCTCTCTGGCTCTATCTCTCTGTCAAATAAATAAATAAAATCTTTAAAAAAAAAAAAAAAAAGAAAATAGTCCAGTTTCATTCTTCTGCAGGTTGCTGTTCAATTTTCCCAGCACCATTTATTGAAGAGACTATCTTTTTTCCATTAGATATTGTTTTCTGCTTTGTTGAAGATTAGTTGACCATAGAGTTGAGAGTCCATTTCTGGGCTCTCTATTCTGTTCCATTGATCTATATGTCTGTTTTTGTGCTAGTACCATACTATCTTTATGATCACAGTTTTGTAATAGAGCTTGAAGTCAGGCATTGTGATGCCCCCAGCTTTGGTTTTCTTTTTCAACATTCCACTGGCTATTCGGGGTCTTTTCTGGTTCCATATAAATTTTAGGATTATTTGTTCCAGCTCTGGGAAAAAAGTTGATGGTATTTTGATAGGGATTGCATTGAATGTATAGATTGCTCTAGGTAGCACAGACATTTTAATACTATTTGTTCTTCCAATCCGAGGGCATGGAACGTTTTTCCATTTCTTTGTGTATTCCTCCATTTCTTTCATTGAGTGTTCTATAGTCTTCTGAGTACAGATCCTTCACCTCTTTGGTTAGGTTTATTCCTAGGTATCTTATGGTTTGGGATGCAATTGTAAATGGGATCAATTCCTTAATTTCTCTTCGTTCTATCTCATTGTTAGTGTACAGAAATGCAAGTGATTTCTGTGTATTGATTTTATATCCTGCCACTTTGCTGATTTCCTGTATGAGTTCTAGCAGTGTTGGGGTGGAGTCTTTTGGGTTTTCTACATAGAGTATCATGTCATCAGGAAAGAGTGAGGGTTTGACTTCTTCTCTGCCAATTCAGATGCCTTTTATTTCTTTTTGTTGTCTGATTGCTGAGGACTTCTAGTTCTATATTGAACAGCAGTGATGATATGGAAATTCCTGCCATGTTCCGACCTTAGGGGAAAAGCTCTCAGTTTTTCCCCACTGAGGATGATATTCGCTGTGGGCTTTTCATAGATGGCTTTTATGATATTGAGGTATGTACCCTCTATCCCTACATTGTGAAGCGTTTTAATCAAGAAAGGATGCTGTACTTTGTCAAATGCTTTTTCTGCATGTATTGAGAGGATCATATGATTCTTGTCCTTTCTTTTATTAATGTATTGTATCACATTGATTGATTTACAGATGTTGAACCACCCTTGCAGCCCAGGAATAAATCCCACTTGGTCATGGTGAATAATCCTTTTAATGTACTGTTGGATCCTACTGGCTAGTATTTTGGTGAGAATTTTTGCACCCATGTTCATCAGGGATATTGGTCTGGAATTCTCCTTTTTGGTGGGGTCTTTGTCTGGTTTGGGGATCAAGGTAATGCTGGCCTCATAGAAAGAGTTTGGAAGTTTTCCTTCCATTTCAATTTTGTGAAACAGCTTCAGAAGAATAGGTATTATTTCTTCTTTAAATGTTTGGTAGAATTCCCCCGGGAAGCTGTCCAGACCTGTGCTCTTGTTTGTTGGGATATTTTTGATTACTGCTTCAATTTCCTAGCTGGTTATGGGTCTGTTCAGATTTTCTACCTCTTTCTGTTTCAGTCTTCGTAGTTTTTAGGTTTCCAGGAATGCATCCATTTCTTCCAGACTGCTGAATTTGTTAGCATATAGTTGCTCATAATATGTTTTTATAATTGTTTGTATTTCTTTGGTGTTGGTTGTGATCTCTCCCCTTTCATTCATGATTTTATTAATTTGGGTCCTTTCTCTTTTCTTTTGGATAAGTCTGGCCAGAGATTTATCAATCTTATTCTTTCAAAGAAACAGCTCCTAGTTTCGTTGATCTGTTCTACTGTTCTTCTGGTTTCTATTTCATTGATTTCTGCTCTAATCTTTATTATTTCTCTTCTCCTGCTGGGTTTAGGTTTTATTTGATGTTCTTTCTCCAGGTCCTTCAGGTGTAAGGTAGCTTGTGTACTTGGGATTTTTCTAATTTTTTGAGAGAGGCTTGTATTGTATGTACTTCCCTCTTAGGACTGCCTTTGCTATATCCCAGAGGTTTTGAACCAATGTGCTTTCATTCTCATTAGTTTCCATGAATTTTTTTCTAATTCTTAATTTCCTGGTTGACCCATTCATTCTTTAGTAGGATGCTCTTTAACCTCCAAGTGTTTGAGTTCCTTCCAAATTTCTTCTTGTGATTGAGTTCCAGTTTCAGAGCATTGTGGTCTGAAAATATGCAGGGAATAATCTCAATCTTTTGGTATCAGTTGAGACCTGATTTGTGACCCAGGATGTGATCTATTCTGGAGAAAGTTCCATGTGCACTCAAGAAAAATGGGTATTCTGTTGTAGGATGAAATGTTCTGTATATATGTGTGAAGTCCATCTGGTCCAGGGTGTCATTCAAAGCCCTTGTTTCTTTGTTGATCTTCTGCTTACATGATCTGTCCATTGCTGTGAGTGGGGTGTTAACGTCCCCTACTATTAATGTATTATTATCAGTATGTTTCTTTACTTTGATTATTAATTGGTTTATGTAATTGGCTGCCCCCACATTGGGGGCATAGATATTCACAATTATTAGATCTTCTTGTTGGATAGCCCCTTTAATTATGATACAGTATCCCTCTAATCTCTTATTACAGTCTTTGGTTTAAAATCTAGTTTGTCTGATATGAGGATTGCTACCCCAGCTCTCTTTTGAGGTCCATTAGTGTGGTAAATGGTTCTCCACCCCCTCACTTTCAGTCTGGAGGTGTCTGTAGGTCTAAAATGAGTCTCTTGTAGACAGCATATGGATGGTTCTTGCTTTTTTTATCCAATCTGATACCCTTTGTCTTTTGGTTGGAGCATTTAGCCTATTTACTTTCAGAGTAACTATTAAAAGATATGAATTTAGTGCCATTGTATTGCCTGTAAAGTCCCTGTTTCTGTAGATCTTCTCTGTTACTTTCTGGTCTATGACAGAAGATCTTAAAGATCTTTGAATGTGTTTACTTGCTATCTGTGTATCTTCTTCAGTGAAGTGTCTATTCAAAACTTTACCCTTGTTTTTACTGGGTTATCTCCTTTTATTGACTTGTAAGAGTCGTTTATATATTCTGAATAAATAAACTTGGTTGGATGTATATATTGCAAATATTTTCTACCAGTCTTTGTTTTGCCTTTTCATTTTCTTAATTTCTTTTGATGAGTAATTCTTTTTATTTTAATGAAGCCAAAAATCAATTTTTCCAGCTTTATTGAGGTATGACTGAGAAAAAATTTAAGGTGTATAACATGATGTTTTGATATATGTAAAACTGTGAAATGATTACCATAGTCAAGCTAACATATCCATCATCACACATAATTTTATTTTTGTGGGTATGTGGCAAGAGCATTTAAGATCTACTCTTTTAGCAAATAAAATTACGTATTATTAACCATAGTCACTATGTTCACATTAGGTCTCTAGAATTTATTCACCTTTTGATGGAAAATTTTTACCCTTTGATCAATATCTTCTCTTCTCCCCTACCCCAGTCTCTAGTAACCACCGTCCTACTCTCTGTTATGATGTGTTCAACTTTCCTTTTTCTTTTTTGTTAAAGATTCCATTTATATGTGAGATCATGTGATATTTGTCTAGCTTATTTCATTTAGCATAAAGTACTTCAGCTTCATCCATGTTGTCACAAATGGCAGGATTTCCTTCTTTCCTTAAGACTGAATAATATTCCACTCTGTGTGTGTATATATATATATTTTTTATCTATTCATCTGTTGATAGATACTTAAGTGGTTTCCATATATTGGCTACTATGAATAATGCTGCAGTAAACATGGGAAGGCAGATATCTCCTCAAGATCCTGATTTTACTTCTGTTGGGTATATATCCAGAAGTGGGGTGCTTGATCATATGGTAGTTCTTTTTTTAATTAAAAACCTCCATTCTGTTTTTCATAATAGCTGTATCAATTTACATCTCCGTCAACAGTGTACAGGGGTTCCCTTTTCTCCACCACCTCACCAACATTTGAAATCTTCTGACTTTTTGATAATGGCTGCTCTAACTGATGTAAGATGGTATCTCACTGTGGTTTTGATTTGCATTCCCCTGATTAGTGATGTTGAACTTTTCTAAATCATCAATTTTAAAATTTTATAATTTGTGCTGCTTTTTGGGCCCTCTTTAAGGAATCTTTGCATATCCTAAGGTTGCTATAATTTTCTACTACGTTTTCTTAGAAAATTTCATCAGTTTAGCTGTTATTTGGGGGGGGTATATGACCCATTTGAGGTTACTTTATTTCTACAATATGAAGTAAAGGACCAGATGCACTATCAGATGGATATCAAATCAATACAGCACCATTGAAAAGATTGTCTTTCCTCACTGAGTTGCCTTGGCACCTTTGTCAAAAATCAATGTTTACAGCTACAGATATATGTCTATTCTCACTAATCTGTTGCACTGAATAATATGCCTTTCTTCCTCTAATAGCACACTGTCTCAACTACTGTGGCTTTATAGTAAGTTTTGAAATCTGGTTGTGTAAGTCCTTAAACTTTGTTCTTCTTTTCCCAAACCCTCTTAGCTAAGGTTGCATTTATATTTCCACATAAATTTTAAAATCGGCTTGTCAATTTCTATGAAAAATAAATCTACTGGGATTTTAATTAAGATCGCACTGAATCAAAAGGTCAATTTGGGGAGACATGACATCTTAACACTGAATCTTCCAATTCATTAACACTGCAAATCTGTTTATTTAGGTCTTCCAAAATTTGCTCAGCAATGTTTTCTGATTTTCAATATACAAATCTTTTAAATTATTTTTTTGATGTAGTGTTCCATGATTCATTGTTTGCGTATAACACCCAGTGCTCCATTCAATACGTGCCCTCTTTAATACCCATCACCAGGCTAACCCATCCCCCCACCCCCTCCCCTCTAGAACCCTCAGTCTGAGTCCACAGTCTCTCATGGTTCATCTCCCCCTCCAATATCCCTCCCTTCATTTTTCCCTTCCTACTATCTTTTTTTTTTTTAACATATAATGTATTATTTGTTTCAGAGGTACAGGTCCATGATTCATCAGTCCTACACAACTCACAGCACTCAGCACAGCACACACCCTCCCCAATGTCCATCACCCAGCCACCCCATCCCTCCCACCCCCCGCCACTCCAGCAACCCTGTTTGTTTCCTGAGATTAAGAATTCCTCATATCAGTGAGATCATATGATACATGTCTTTCTCTGATTGACTTATTTCGCTTAGCCTAATACCCTCTAGTTCCAACCACGTCATTGCAAATGGCAAGATTTCATTTCAATATACAAATCTTAACACAAATTTTGTTAAATCCATTCCTCACAATTTAATATTTTTGGTGGAATTATCAATACAAAAAATCAATTGTATTTCTATACAACAGCAATGAAAACAATCCAAAAAGGAAAGCAATCCCATTTATAATAACATCTAAATCTAAAAGAACAAAATTCCTAGGAATAAATTTAACCAAGGAAGTAAATGATCTGTATACTCAGAACTGCCAAACCTTACTGAAAAAGTTAAAGACCTAAAAGTTGGAAAACATCCGGTGTTCAAAGATAGTGTGATATTGCGATTTACAATAAGAAATACATATTTGGTCTTCATCCCACCTCTGGTACAGAGCTCCCAAAACCCTTGGAATTCCCTAAGTGATGAGTGCAATAAAGGTCTTTTTTTCTGTTAGGGAGGTGGATTTTGGAAAGCACTTAATTAAGGTTGAGGACTGGTGGCCAGAGCAGCCAACCATGTGATTAGAGGGTAGGAATTTTCAGTCCCTCCCCCCTGACTTCTAGGGAGGAGAGAAGGGCTGGACGTTAGATCAATCACCAATGGCCACTGATTTAATCAATCATGCCTATGTAATGAAGGCTCCATAAAAAATAACAACAACAACAACAACAACAACAAATGGAGAGGGTTCAGAGAGCTTCCAGGTTGGTGACCATGTGAAGATTCGGGGAGAGTGGCAAGGCTGGAAAGGGCATGAAAACTCTGTGCCCCTTTCCCATTCCTTGTCTACAGAGGGATTCCATCTAGCAAATTAATCAAAGCTGAGGAGAGGGTCATGGAAACCTCTGATTTACAGCCAGTTGGTCAGAAGTACAGGTAACAACCTGGGCTTGCCACTGGCATCTGAAGGGAGAGGGGGGAGGCAGAAATCTTGTAGGACTGAGTCTTCAAGTTGTGGAATCTGACCTACCTCCAAGTGTCAGAATTGAGTTGAATTACCAGACACCCAGCTGGTGTCATAGAATTACTTGTTGATGTGGGGAAAACAAAAACACACACACACACACACACACAGGAATTGGTCTCAGAGTACCAATTTAGGAAGACTTAATTAATATTGCTAGGATGTCAATACTACCCAAAGCAATCTACAGATTCAATGTAAACCTTATCAAAATTCCAACAGCCTTTTGCATAGAAATAAAAAAGCTGATCCCCATATTCATATGGAATTGCAAGTGACCCAGAAAAACCAAAACAATCTTGAAAAGAGAACAACAAAGTTGGAGGATTCATACATCCCAGTTTCAAACATTAGTACAAAGCTATTGTAAATCAAAACAGAGATAATGGCATAAAGGCAGACACAGACCAATGGAAAAGAATGGAGAGTACAGAAATAAGCCTATATGTCAATAGCCAATTGATTTTTTTTTTTTTACAAGGATGCAAAGTCCATTCAATGGGGAGAGAATATTCTCTTCAATAAATGATGCTGGGATAGCTAGATTTCCACATGCAAAATAATAAAGTTGGATTGCTATCTCCCACTATATAAAAAACTAATTAAAAATGGACCAATGAGGGGCACTTAGGTGGCTCAGTTGGTTGAGCGTCTGTCTGACTCTTGATTTTGGCCCGGGTCATGATCTCAGAGTCGTGGGATTGAGCCCCCCATCAGCCTCCATGCTCAGGGGCGGGGCGGGCAGTCTGCTTGAGGATTCTCTCCCTTTCCATCTGCTCCTCCCCCTGCTTTCTCTCTCTCTCTCTCTCTCCCCTGTCTCTCTCTCTAAAATAAATAAATATATATATATTTTTAAATGGACCAATGTCTTAAATATAACAACTAAAACCAAACAACTCTTAGAAGAAAATAGAGGGGTATATTTTTATAATCTTGGATTCTTAGGTATGACACCAAAAGCACTAGCAATAAAAGGAAAAAAGGTAAATTGAACTTCATCAAATTAAAAACTTTTGTGCATCATAAGACATTATCAAGAAAGTGAAAAGACAACCTAAAGAATGGGTGGGAAAATGCAAATCACATATCTAATAAGGATTTAATACCCAAAATATATAAAGAATTCCTACAACTCAATAACAAAAGACAAACAACCCAATTTAAAAATTGTCAGGGGTGCCTGGGGAGTTCAGTCAGTTGAGCATCCAACTCTTGATCTCAGCTCAGGTCTTGATATCAGGGTCCTGAATACGAGCCCAACATTTGAATTGAATAGACATTTCTACATAGAAGATATAAAATGTCCAATAAGCATATAAAGTAATGCCATGAAAGAAATGTAAATCAAAACCACAATGGGATATCAATTAATACCTACTAGGGTGGCTTTCATTTTTTTTTTTAAGGAGAGAGGGGAAAAAACAAGTGCTGGAGAGGATATAGAGAAATTAGAACCCATATATATTACTGTAAGGAATAAAAAATGATGCAGCCACTACAGATAAGAATTTGATAGTTCCTCAAAAAGTTAAACACAGAATTACCCTATGATTCAGCAACCCCACTCAGGTACGCAGCCAAAAAAAATTGAAAACAGGGACTCAAACAGATACTTATATATGTAAATGTTTGGTGCAGAATTATTCACAATAGTCAAAAGGTGGAAACCTAAGTTCCATCACCATATGAATGGATAAACAAAATATGCTATGTACATACAATGGATTATTCAGCCATAAAAAGGAATGAAGTTCTAATACATGCTACAAAATGAATGAATCTCAAAAACACTATACTAAGTGAAATAAGCCAGACACAAAAGGACAAAAATTGCATGACTCCACTTATATGAAATATCCAGAATAGGCAAATTCATAGTGATAGAAAAGTAGATTAGAGGTGCCAGGAGCTGGGGGTGGGGGAAAGGTAAGTTATTGCTTAATGGTTACAGAATTTCTGTTTGGGGTGATGTGAAAGTTTTGGAAATAGTAGAAATGGTTGCATAACACTGTCCATGCAATTAAAGAGACTATAAGAAAAAAATGTTTTAATGTATTCTGGGAACATAGTAAAAAGAAAAAATATTTTACTTGAGTGAATTTAGAACTGATTATAGAGGAATGATCATTGTAAGCCTTGACAAATGGATAATATTCACTTATGAAGACCTGAGCATGAAGTAAACATAAGTAAGACACAGGAGTAGAAATATATAGAATCTACTGAAGGAGAGGCAAGTATGTTCATTCAGCAAGGGCATTATAGGGAGTGGAGCCATATTATGAGAAAGATACTCATCAGGAAGTAAAAACTGCTAAGAGTTGTCTACTACTACTATTTTTCTTAAATATAAAGTCAAATTGCATTCTAACACATTTTTATAAATCTGAGAAAAACTGCAAAAACCTAGTCACAGGATTACTTATTTCAAACAGAAATCCACATAATGACAAATTTAGTATAACTTGTTTTACTACAAAGACAAACCATTGGCATTGATAGAGAAGGTATTTTATCTGTAGCAAATTTAAGAATACATGCTATTTCCCCCAAGTCTTATGTTTAAACATGAATGACTATAAAATCAAATATATAATATTTCAGTGGAAATTTCATCCATTTATTTGCCCTGAAAGATTCATTTAGGTAACATATATCCTTCAGGATGATCACAAATAAATTTCTTTAAACTTATTGAATATAAATTTTTTTAAATGCTAAAACTGCATAATTTTCCAGCTGTCAACCCATTAATGAAAAGAATCTGATAAAATTTAGTCTTTTTTCTAATAAAGCATACCTGACAGAAATGTCATAGACCTTTTAGTGAGAGTGGTTCACTATGCTATTGAGGGGTAAAAAAAAGTAAGGGAAGAAAGGAAAGTCAGCACCCTACCTAGACCCCACTCACAACCTCTACCAAGGGAATGTCACCCTTAGAGACAAACCATCATTTACTTCTTTCCCTATTTATTTATAACTATGAGTATGGGACCACTTAGAAACCAATACCAATCTAAGTTTTTAAATATAGGAAAGTTTAGTGTTGTATGGTTTTAAAATATTTCACAACAGGTAGTTAATGACAAATTCTGAAAAGAATTTTAATCTATAATATTATTTGTATAACAAACATTAAATATCCTTCACATTCTTCTCTCTGGAAATTAAGATTCAATCTTGAATCTAATGAGAAAACAGCATGTACTAATTCTGATTTTTCACAGCAGTAATTCAGAAACTTAAGTCATTCCTCATCTCATTGCACACCAAACCATTTATTAATTTGAAATACTAGACTTGATATTATTGGGAATTTGAAAGCACCTTTATGAAAATTAATGAAATTTATAATAAATTTTAGAAAATTATATTTTAAAATACCCTCATTCTCAATTACTGAATATAAATTCTACAATGACATAGATTCCATGAGTAAAATATATTAAAATACTTATTAGAATGTAAATTCTACTCTATCAAAAATCATGTCTAATTATGTGCCTACAAAACACCTAGTAAAATGCTCAACAAATACTTGATAAATAAAAATAATGAAGTGCAAAATTTTAAAATTTATTATAAAGTATTAGTCTCTGGTACATTTGAATATATTTTTTAAATAGAATAATTTAGATTATGAAATGATTTGAATTAGCAATATTTATGAAAGACTACACATATCAATCACTACCAAAAAATCCTTTTTTCATGATCCCCAAAATAATAAATGCAAAGATATTATATAACACAGGGACTTAGCCTTTTAAAATTAGAAATTTATGGGCGCCTGGGTGGCTCAGTCAGTTAAGCATCTGCCTTTAGCTCAGGTCATGATCCCAGAGTCCTGGGATCAAACCCCCATCAGGCTCCCTACTCAGCGGGGAGTCTGCTTCTCCCTCTGCCCCTCCCCCCAGCTCGTTCTCTCTCTCTCTCCCTCGCAAAAGTAAAATTGTTTTAAAAATTTATAAAATTAAATATTTATGAGTTATCAAACTTTAAAATACAGAATAGAATCCTGCTGATCTATAAACATGGGTACAAAAACATCCTTTCAAGCTACAATTTTCAGGGTTAATTAGGAAGGAATACATTTTAATTTCATCAAATTCACCAGCATGTATCTAGATAAAAATAATTATCAAAGCTACATTTAACTGATACATATAATACTTAGTTCTATAGAAATAAATCTGGTTTTAACAGGTAAGCTGTTAAGTAAAAAATTGGGGATAGATTATGTCTGAAAGCAATCACCAATATAACCTGAGTTATCCATTATCCTCTTCAGGAAAAAATGTCAACAGAGTAAGATGTTTGAGAAAGTATTTACCAAATGGGAACAGATCTGGCCTAGAGATAGAAGATGGCTATGGGCCACAGAGAAGTCTCTACAACCTAGAGAGAAAATGAAATGGAGGCATAAGTGATATATTTGCTGGATAAAGCAGTGGTTCTCAATAGGGGCGATTTTACCCACTCCCCAGCCCCCCCACCCCCGGATACTTGGCAATGCCTGCATTTTTGGTTGTCACACTAGGGAGGGGAAGGGAGTAATGCTGCCATCTAGTGGGTAGAGACCAGAGATGTTGCTAAACTTAAAAGCTACATGGCAGCTGCCCACAGCAAAGAATTATCCAGCCCAAAATGTCAATGGTACCAAAGTTGAGAAATTCTAATGTAAAGAAAGCTAACAGTAATAATAGCAACGGGGGCAAGATATTCAGTTCCTTTTTGCCTCTACTAACTTCATGATTTTAAGCAAGTTCAAAGCAGGGATTTATCTATTTCCCTTGTAAAAATGCAGTAATAGTATTTTGCTTGCCTTAAACATGGTATCTAAACCACAGCTAACTCATACTTTGTAGCCCTATGCTTCCTCTATGATTCCCACTACTAAAATGTGAGCAGTTATGTTATCATATTCCATCTAGGCCCTACACTGAAACCTGAGATAGAATGCCTTCTTCACAAGGATCACACCCTAAAGCTAAGAAAGATCCCTGGCCTTACCATAATAGTTTTATTTTTATTGGTCTAGCATTTAGTTTTAAGGAAAACAGAAGAAATCCTAATTGATATAATTAGGTATAATGCTACTGGATAGAAGAGTAAAACAACTCCAGACTTAGTGGCTTGGTTAGATCCTTTGTCCATACTGAGTGAGGCTTTTAATCTAATCTGCAAGAGATTATAGAGGTGCTTTTAAAAAAAAACAAAAAACAAAAAACATAAAGAAGTGTTGCTAAGGAAGTATAACAAAGACATCAAAATAAGAGGGATGATGTAAAGGAAGTTTTCCTGAATAAGAAAAATGCATAAATTGAATTTTGAAAAACAATCAGGTTACAAGAAAATTCTAAGCAATGGGACCAGGAACATATCTGAATTGAGAGGAAGTTAGTTTAAGTTTTCTGAGACTAAGTTGGCTCACTACTCTATGCTGTTCTTGATGTAAAGGGCGGGGGGAAGAACCATTCTCCCAATAAAACTTGATGTCAAGGCAATCATTTGGTATTCCACTTCTGAAAAGTGACAAAGTTGGTAGAGACAACAGGGAGAGGTATCATGGAAAGACACAGGAGAAGAAAATGGAGACTTCCCAGTTCCCAAAGCTTGCTCACATTTCTCATTTACTTACAAAAATTTTATTGCTACTTACGGAAATTGAAGTTGTAATTTGAGAGTAAAATTATAAGAGAATTGATATAGTTTCTTGGTTTATTCAGGTTGGAAAAATTACTCAAAAACACATTCAGATTACTATTTCTACTATTTTACTCACAAGTCTAATTAATTTCTTCTTGCTATTGTTTTAGTATAAAATAACCTGTGGCTTACATTTCTAATGAAACAACTTCTGAAAAAAAACTATAGGGGCGCCTGGGTGGCTCAATTGTTGAGCGTCTGCCTTTGGCTCGGGTCATGATCCCGGGGTGCTGGGATCGAGCCCCGCGCCGGGCTCCCTGCTCCGCGGGAAGCCTGCTTCTCCCTCTCCCACTCCCCCTGCTTGTGTTCCCTCTCTCGCTGTGTCTCTCTCTGTCAAATAAATAAAATCTTGGAAAAAAAAAAAACAAAACTATAATTATACAGAGACTTCTGAAACTTCAGCTTTAGTTTCTATATCTAGGCAGTTCCACCGAACTACAGTGATTTTAAATTTTAGCCAATAAGGAAACTGGGATAAAGACAGGTTTGGGGGCGCCTGGGTGGCTCAGTTGGTTAAGTGACTGCCTTCGGCTCAGGTCATGATCCTGGAGTCCCGGGATCGAGTCCCACATCGGGCTTCCTGCTCAGCGGGGAGTCTGCTTCTCCCTCTGACCCTCCTCCCTCTCATGCTGTCTCTCATTCTCTCTCTCGCAAATAAATAAAATCTTAAAAAAAAAAAAAAAAAAAGACAGGTTTGGGTGGCTCAGTTGGTTAAGTGTCTGCCTTCGGCTCAGGTCATGATCCCAGGGTCCTGGGATGGAGCCCTACATCGGGCTCCCTGCTCAGTGGAGAACCTACTTCTCCCTCTCCCTCTGCTGCTCTCCCTGCTTGTGCGTACACACTCACTCTCTCTCTGTCAAATAAATAAATAAAATCTTAAAAAAAAAAAAAGACAGGTTAAATGAAAATACTCAGTAACAAGACCAGTTAACAGACCTGTATAAGAAAACTAGAAAAATTAGGAGCCCTGAAAACATGCAGTAAACTCCCCTTTTTACAGATAAAGAGACTGATAACTAGAATGGTTACAACTTGTCCAAAAAAATTCCCAAATCACAGTAATACAAAAATCTTCATGCCATTAACAAAATAAAATGTATCATTTGTCCAAAAGCAAATGATGAAAGGTTGAAAGGGTTGGATTAAATGATGTCATGAGATGAGATGAGATTATAAAACTGTTCCAAAGGAAACCAATTTTAAGTCAGTGGTTTTCTAATTTTAATTTCTAATTTCTAATTCTAAAAATTCTAATTTCTAGTTTTGTGAGGAGGGATGAGTGGGAGGAGAAAGCAACTGGCAAGTGGCCTGGATAGCAGGAAAAGAAAGCTCAGCACCTAAACTTCTTCAGAACCCAAACCACTTAGCTCATCTCTACTAATAGTGAATGCCTACTAAGCCAACTATCTAGACCTATCTTTAACATAGGCCTAATCTCGCAATGCACTCTGATCCTACTCTCTGGGCCCACCAAAGTACCTCCCCTACTCTATTAGTCTGCACTCTTTCACCTTATACACTGTAATGTAATGTGCATGTGCTACTATGTCAAGTTTCTCCATAGAATGCAAGTGCTTTGAGGGCAGACATCCTGCCTTTACCCATTTTTATTATTTCCAAAACTCAGCAATATATATGACATATAGTAAGCACCCAACTTATTAGATGAAGGAATGAGCTAATACATTCCACAACTCCAGATTAATTCCCACTTAATATCTAACATTACTATCACATGATTAAAAAAAAAATTCCATTAACTTTTAGAGCTAGTGGACTCTCATGGAGTTTCTCCTCTTCTCTGGTAGATACAAGTCTAAATCAAAGCAACCTACTGACAGTTGATCAAACTCTAGATACAAGTAACACCCGCAGCCTAGTTACTGTATACATCAACTACATTAACCTCCTTTTTACTAATTTATACTACATATATACCACTAAAACAATTTTCTATGCTCCTAGCATTGGTATGAAGAATTGATATGATAGACAGTGCTCTCAGTTGAGGGCAGATCATTTAGTTAAAGAAGGCAATGGGAGTAATTTTGCCCTGCTGTCAATATTTCAGTTTAAGAGAACAACTCAATTTCTTTGTAAATCAGTTATTTAATAAATCTGGCTTTAAAACAACTCCAAGAGTTCTAATTATCTCAGGAAGCAAAGAAGTTCTCAAAAACTTCATAACAAAAATAATTTTCTAACTTCATATTACATTACTCAACATGGAAACACACACACGCACACACACACACACACCCCTGGAATGACAGAAAGCAAGAAACAGAAAGAAAACACATACATAAATACCAGTATCACACAACAGGGCATGGCAAACAGGCAGTGGAAAAAAAAGTCAAAATATAATACTATATAGGATTATTCTGCTTCATTAAAAACCATCAGAGAAACATTAACATTAAATATTTATCAGAGATTTTTAAAAATTGTGTCTATTAGTCATTTGGGGTAAATTTCAACATCGGAATCAATTCCGAATACACATTCTTCAAGTATCTATTCTCTGCCCTTTTTTACTGTTAATCACTGCATATGACCCACTCTTCTAAAGCTCTAAATACATCTGCAATAAAAATTACTTCCAAATCTTCATCTGTAGTCCAGATAAGTGTTTGCTTGGGGTACAGGGAGGGAGGGGAGTGCTGTCCTTTGCATTGTAGAAGATTTAGCAGCATCCCTGGCCACTGTTATCAGCACCAACATTCACCCCCTCTCAGTTGTGATAATCAAAAATGTCTCCAGACATTGTTGAATGTCATCTGGCAAATAAAATGGCCGCAGTTGAGAACCACTGGTCTAGAGTATGCATTCATTCTTTTTTTCTCCAACAAATATCTACTGATCAACTAGTAGGTCTGTGTCAACCTCTGTGCTAGAGGCCAGAGAGATGAAGGTAATGGGGAGATTTCAGACAAATAAGCAATTACAATAGATTGTGAGCTTTATGAAATGTGTAATTCGGAACTGTGATGGCATGTAATAGAGAATATAACATATAATCAAAAAGATCAAGAGAAGCTTCCCAAAGGAAGTGAAATTTAAACAGAGAGTTATAGGGAAAAAGAATGAGTATAAACAGAAACAAGAGAAAGTACAGTGAATCTCAGGAACTGAGACATTCAGAATGTATACATACAAAACACAGCACCTAATACTCATCCTCTGAGAACCTACTACGTTATAGGTACTAAAAATATCACTGTGAATGAGACAAATATGGTCTCTGCTTTCACGGTATTTATAGTCTAATTAGGGAAATACAAATTCTTAAAATAACTAAAAATCACAAAATGGTGTTAGATGATTTGGAGCCAACAAGAGTACTGTGGTAGCACGGCAGAGTCACACCCACCTAGCCAGACCTGGCTTCCCCAAGTAAGCAACACCTAATTTGACATTCAAAGGATGAATGGGAATAATACAGGAAAGAAGAAAACAATTTGAAGCAGAAAAAAATAGCTTGTATAAATATGTACTCATTATAGACTATTTCAGTTTGCAGCTTTTACAAAATGAATTGGTCTACCAGTAGAAAGAGCCACTAAAGTTATCACTGAACTTCAACAACAAAAGAAAAATTAATTTTTTTCATTCTAAATTGACAGAATGTGCACTTTTAAATATTTAAATATTTAAATTTAATATTTTAAGTATTTCCTTCTAAAACTCTGAATTGCTATAAGCATAAGGGATGGGAGATGTCAAAAAGAAGCCCTATCTTTGTGCTGATCCCAGTATGTCCCCAGATGCTAAAATTAGAGCACTAACAAAATACATATTTAAAAATATGGATGGTTGGGCGCCTGGGTGGCTCAGTTGGTTAAGCGACTGCCTTCGGCTCAGGTCATGATCCTGGAGTCCCGGGATCGAGTCCCGCATCGGGCTCCCTGCTCGGCAGGGAGTCTGCTTCTCCCTCTGACCCTCCTCCCTCTCATGCTCTCTGTATCTCATTCTCTCTGTCTCAAATAAATAAATAAAATCTTTTAAAAAAATTTAAAAAATAAAATAAAATAAAATAAAATAAAAATATGGATGGCTGATATGAGGAATTCTTAATCTCAGGAAACAAACAAACAGGGTTGCTGGACTGGTGGGGGGTGGGAGGGATGGGGTGGCTGGGTGATAGACATCGGGGAGGGTATGTGCTATGATGAGCGCTGTGAATTGTGTAAGACTATGAATCACAGACCTGTACCTCTGAAACAAATAATACATTATATGTTAAAAAAAAAAAAAGAAGATAATAAGAAGGGAAAAATGAAGGGGGGGGAATCGGAGGGGGAGACGAACCATGAAAGACTATGGACTCTGAGAAAAAAACTGAGGGTCCTAGAGGGGAGGGGGGTGGGGGGATGGGTTAGCCTGGTGATGGGTATTAAAGAGGCACATATTGAATGGAGCACTGGGTGTTATACGCAAACAATGAATCATGAAACACTACATCAAAAACTAATGATGCAATGTATGATGATTAACATAACATAATAAAATAAAATTTTAAAAAATATGGATGGACAAATCCTGAAAAGCAAAGTGCAAAATAATACGCTACCTTTCTTGAAAAGTAGGGTGGGAATAAGAATGTATTAACATATTTGTAATTGCTTATAAATGCATAAAGAAACCACGAAAAATTAAGTTAAAAACTAGCAATAATCAATAACTGAGGGAGGAATGACAAGTGAGAGCAAGACTTTCTTCTTTGTATTTGTTTTTACTACACGTTAGAATTTCTTTATTATCTGGTCAAAAATTAAAAATATACCACTGTCAAATACAATTTTTAAAAAAAATCTACCATTAATGTTTTAACACTAAAACATGTTATCAATAAGAAAGAACTATCCTTAACTCATTGTGTTTAGTATTTATCATTTATATGAAAACTGATTTTATACTTTATTTACCCTACTGGAATTCACGGATTCATTCATTTTTGTGAAATCCTTATTTATACTTATTTCCCCTTGCTCTGCTACCAATATATCATCATTAGCAGTGTCTTTGGTTGTACAATAACATTATATATCTATATCCAACTGAGACTGATTACAAATTATTCATCTTTAGCTGTTTATTTTGTCAACACAATCCAATGGAAATGCAATATTTTATTTATTTATTTTATTTATTAAGAAAACTCGAAAAATGATGTTCTTCCTCCTCATACAAAGCAAGCTAAGAATATTTCTCTATGTTCTAAAAGTTGAACAAGGAAAAAAATTTAAAATAAGGTGTATTTTCTTTCTTGGCACTTCACTATTACAATTCTTTGGAAATTATTATATTTCTCAGTAAAAAATAACACACTTGGGGAAAAGATAGAATGACACTTTTCCAGTCTGCCAGGAAACAGAGCCCTTCTTCAAATGAAGACCTATCAAAATATGCAAGCAAATGTCATGGCAACAGAAGCTCTCACCATGGTAACATCATCCCTGCTTCAGAGGGAAACCACTCTAATTCGTCATGTACTTCAAGACAAGGCATTAGACTAATTCCAATTTTCATTTTACAATCTATCCATAACATTCAGTATACCTGGCAGTAGTAAAGATTTAATAAAAACATTAATATTTCACAAGAAAGCAATATTAAAATCAAAGCTGACTCAATTTACATGCAAACTGATTAATGCCAGGGATGTAAAATCAAGCTGACCCACCTTACAGAAAATCAAGATAGTGATGAAGACATAAAAAAACAATGACATCACAACTGCTTAAGAGTAAATACTCTCGACTCAATATAGAAACAATTATATGTTTAATATTCACAGGATAGCTGGAAGATAAAGCAAGAAAAGGCTTTTTAAAAATAAAACCAAGAATATAATTTAAAGATTTTTATTATTACTTCTATTTTGTAATTCATCATATATAATTCTGTTTTATTTCAGTGATGGATTATTAATGCCACAAAAATTCTTTTTTTTTTTTTAAAAGATTTTATTTATTTATTCATGAGAGACAGAGAGAGAAAGACAGAAAGGCAGAGGCAGAAGCAGGATCCCCGCTGAGCAGGAAGCCTGACGCGGGACTCGATCCCAGGACCCCGGGATCATGACCTGAGCCGAAGGCAAATGCTTAACCATCTGAGCCACCCAGGTGCCCACAAAAATTCTTACTTAGAAATAAATACACGTCTCCAGATGACAAAAGTAAAATTAAATATGATTTTTTAAAAGGTTAGAAATTAATCAGTTATTACCACAAATAAAATTTTACTATGCTACATATATCATTAAAATCTTCTTATAAAAGCTAGTAAACAAGTATTATCAACTTTGTAAATTAAATTAAAAGATCTAATAGCTGTCAAGTAAAAGATCTACTACCTACAGCATATTAAAATGCCAATGCTCATTTTAAAATATTCATTTTTAGATGACAAACCACAAAAGATTAGCAATTCAAACTGTCAATAAAATCATAAAACCGAAAACCTGTATATAAGAGTCTAATAAAACCTAACTGGTTTATGGTATAGACTAACAACCAGACGATCACTTCAGTTTGATCAAAGTTTGAACGTCAAACCTTAAGTATACACAGGTTTATATTAAAATAAACAGCTAATTTTTTCTTTGAAGAAAATACCCATTTTCTCAAAATATTTAAATATTTTGTCAAATAAAGCTTACATTTGAAATTTTTAAAAACCCTTTGTGAACAAAATAATATAAGTAAGTCACCTTTAAATAAAAATCAGTTATTTCGGCATCAACAACAAAGCACATGGGGAAACCAAAAGGCAGCATGTGATAAAGAAGATAGTAAACTGCCTTCAAATCTAATTTTGGTCTTCAACTTGAAAGCAAGGGGAAATCACTAGAGATAAAGGAAGGGATGCAGTATGAAGAAAAGATTGGAGGGAGACAAAGTGAAGGACCAGTTAGGATGCCACTGCAGCAGACCAGGCAAGAGGCAATGAATGATAAGTCAGATTAGAGCTGTGGTAGAGGTTACCGAGAGAAAAGGAAATAATTTATGAGATATTTAGGTGTAAAGCAGGAAGACAGAGCAAGACTTGGACATGGATCAAAGATGACATCTAGATTTCTCATTTAAATAAGTGGAGTAGGAAATGCTGGGAAAGGAAAGGTTTTTACAGTTTGTATGTTTGCCTGTTTGGGGAGTAGAAATGGAGTTTGGCTTTAAAATGTATTGAGTCTTTGGTATTTCTGAGAAATTTAAAAAACAGTATATCAAGGTAGGCAATTAGATAAACAAATATGGAGCTTAAACAGAAATCAAAAGTCTGACTTATAAGAGATAACTAAAGCCATGGATGTAGATGAGATATTCTAGGGTGAGAGTACAGAATGAGAAAGAACAAAGGTCCAGGACATTAAGCCTTGCGAAAGTCCAAACTTCAATGGTTAGTAGAAGACGAAGAGCTTGAATGAGATGGACAAGAAATGGTATAAGACTAGAAGCAACTGGGAGCATGTGGTCTCATAGAAGCCATTAAAGAGAGTATTTTAAAAAAACAGTGGACAGCAATGCAGACTACCATAAATGACTGAGTAAAAAAACGGGCTGAAAAATGATCTTGATTTTGCAGTGAAGAAAGATCACTGGTGACTTTTCAAAAAAGCAACTGATTCAAACAATATTTACTTAGGTAAAGCCCTTTTAAAAATACAATCTTATCGGGTGCTTGGGTGGCTCAGTCGTTGAGCGTCTGCCTTCGGCTCAGGTCATGATCTCAGGGTCCTGGGATCGAGCCCTGCATCGGGCTCCCTGCTCCGCGGGAAGCCTGCTTCTCCCTCTCCCCCTCCCCCTGCTTGTGTTCCGTCCCCGCTGTGTCTCTCTCTGTCAAATAAATAAATAAAATCTTTAAAAAAAAAAATACAATCTTATCTAAAACTACAATAATATGTAAAAGAAATAAATCAGAGCTGCCATGACATAAACACAATGCTTACCTAGTAACCTATCCCTCCATGTGGTCCTGAGGTAGTTCAAGGAAACCTACGATGCTGGAAATTAGTGTTTTGAAACCACTGGACTAATAATCTTGGAAGTATCTTTTCAGCTCTGATTTTCTATAATTCTGTAAATGCAATTTACTTTGTTTAAATTGAGGCTTTCATGATAATGATTGCTCTGTGCTTTAGTAATATGAGATACTGTTGCATTCCTTTATAATCACAAAAAAATGCTCTAAGTTTTATTTTCCTGAACATACCATTAATTTTGCTTTTCCTTTTTCCTATAAAAATAATGAACTATGTGAAACACAGAACATTAAATGAAAAGGTAAGCAAACTTCCTTTTAAGCCAGTTTTGCCCTCATTAGAATCACCACCTTTATATAGTATCTTTATCACTATTCTTCAGTTTTTTGCCAAGATTCAAATATTTTCTCTTTTTTCTTCTTTTCAGCAGGAGTAATATTTTCTACCTTTTATTCAACTCCAATTAACCCACTATAATTAGTATAATGGAGCAGAATTAACTTCTTGCTAAGTTTTAAGTAATTAGCACCAAACAAATGTAGGCCAAAGAGCTTTTTCACAAGTAGATGCACCAGGAATCCTCGTCATCCTTCACCATTTATCTACCTTTGGAATATTTCTGTGGTATCAGAGAATGGATTACAGGTTAAAAACCAAGCTTTGTCTACCCCAACCAGGATTGCCTCTCCACTTTATGCAGACTCACTCAGACTGCTATAATGGTCACTCGATCAGTTCCTTTCTTCATTTATTTGAATTGTTGGGTCAAGGGAGCCAAGGGATGCGATACCACATTGTGAGAAGTTTGGAAGATTTTCTGATAAACATGGTGAACTAAACAGGTGCATTTATATCCACTTTGATTTGAAAGCTCACTAAAGCAGGAGTTACAGAAAAGAGGTATCAACAGAAAAGGAAACACAGGAGAGAAGACAACAGCAGAAAACAACATGTCAATATATTTTTGAAAGACAGAAAGGAGATGGAGAAGTTAATAGAGCACAGAGCACAGAAATCTGAATACTAAGTGCTTGCAGAGGAGGATATCAATGAAAGCAATTTATGCTGCAGCCACAGTTCCTGGAACAGATCAGATCAGATCAGATAATGTAGGGAACAGATAACCGAGAGGGTTGCCAAGGGGGAAAAAGCTGAGACATGGTACTGAAAACAAGGAGAATGGAACATTTAAACCTCTAGGTTCCCTCCTCCACCCCAGGCAAGAGGTAGGAGATACTCTTACCCTGTGGAAAAACTGAAGGACAAAAGCTCTAGTTCAGAAGATTCAAGTGTAACAGAAGAGGAAAACTGAAACCTGGAGAGTTACTGAACAGTGGGTCCCTGACCCATTATCTTCTCTATTCCAAGAATGCTAACAGCCAGGCAAATGCAACCAAGGAAGAGCCTGGAGGCTTGGTCTTTGAAGAGGCTAAAGAATTCCAGAGAAAAGAACTAAAAGATTCTAACATTTGGATAACTCCCAATTTAAAAATAAGGGTGAAAAATTTACACATATTTTAACATGATAAAAAAATACCATAAGGTATATCATGTTATTACAGTATAGCACATTAATTTGCCATAAGTGTCCATCACTTACCCTGCCTGCACTTAATCATTAAAGCTGAGTTCATGAAAGGTTTTAGATTTCCCCAGAAGAAAAATTTAGAAATGTTGCCAAATTTTACATTAAAAATTAGTTCTTGGTCTGATTAAGGTTCCTAAATTCTCATTCAGAACTTGCTTTCAATCGAAAGCCTAACAAAGGAAGGTAATTTACAAATCACGCAAGGACAGAATCAGAACTTACATTGGGTATTAGGCTCTGCAGCTATTAGTCAGAAATACCACATCAAGCTAGGTAACTATGGAAGGTTGAAAAATGGCCCCCAAAGATAATCGGGAAAATTTATCCACATAGTATAATATTAATACCGTGAACAGAAAATGGTATTGCTTGACCTAATAAGTTGTCCTAAAATTAGATATGATGAAAATGAATCAGGGATACTAAGTTATAGTAAATATACTGCCTTTAAATAGTGTAAAACCAGGCCCACAGTTAGTTGGTCGAAATAAATAGACTTTCTCTTTCTAAACTGAGAGAATAAATAAAAGCTGGAATGGAACTAAATTTCTCATTGTGTGATGCACTGTCATTTAATGCTCTGACTCTGGACCATCTAAAATCACATCTCTCACCACTGGAAGCTACATTTGTCTGTAATCAACTCTGTTCTTACCTCGTTATACAGAAAACTTAGAGCTGCTGAAAAGGAAAATTAACGTCTTTCCTTTGGATATGCAACAGCAATCAGAAAAAGGCCATTTTACTTGGTGAAGAAAAGGAACTTGATGACAATATGTGAGCACGGTGGTTTCAATCCCAAAGAATTAGGTGAAAGAAAAAACTTAAGTATTCCTTCTTTGAAAGCAATAAAGAGAAATCATAAAAGTTATGAATTATTAGAAAAACAGATCTTAAACTCTGCTTTCTTTAGCAGAATATCATGAAAGCAATGTTTGATAATGTCATTCAAGTTCACCTACTTAATAGAAACTTATATTTTCATTTTTTAAAAGAGGTAAAAAAGTCACAAATCTCTGTGTAGAAACCAAGTATAGTCTCACCTGTGGCTTTGGTAAATCAAAAATTTGAAAATGGAATACAGAGGACCCCTCCTGTGGTGGTGGCCCAAACAAAGGACACAGTAAGTAAGAACAGAAAAATGAGACTGAAATTGCAAAATTAAAATCATAAAAAAATAAATAACACTACCAAGTTGCATATAATGAAATTTTGCATGTGAGCGAGAAAATTGCTCTCCTGAATGGATTCATGCTAAATTGGAGCCTATTCTGGATGGCAGAGTTAATATATTTTATACTCAGAATACCCTCTAGAAGATTTAACACAAACACAATAGAAATGCAAAAAAAAAAAAAAAAAACTACCACGGAATTAAATAGAATGCGTGTACATGTGACTAAGTACCACATCCTTCTTAGAGCCAGATGCCAATCTATCAATTAACAGTGAAGTCCCACTAAAGGGCCCACTACAAACACTGTGAAAGGTATGCATCTGTGGTAAAAATTAAGACAGATAGAGTTGACAAAGTGTACTTTTAAGAAATAAAAAACTAGATAGAAAATGTTCATGAGAAATTACAAGTAGAAATAAAACACATTAAGAAATAGGTTAAAATCATTAAAATTTCATGGAAAATGAAAAGAATTAACCAAAGATTAATAACTAGTACAGTATAGTGTTGTGTCTTCAATTAAACTTCTACAAAAATAAGTAGTTGTGAAATATTTTTTAATAACAAAATGAGTATAGATATATGCTAACCTAAGGATCGGAAAGGCTAAATTAATAAGAAACCGACAATTTCCACTGATGAACAAACTGTGACCCTTTCAAAGCCATTCCACATACTATGTAATCTTAATTTAGCGTGCAAAAGTAAAAATTCTAGGGGCGCCTGGGTGGCTCAGTCGTTAGGCGTCTGCCTTCGGCTCAGGTCATGATCCCTGGGTCCTGGGATCAAGCCCCGCACTGGGCTCCCTGCTCAGCAGGAAGCCTGCTTCTCCTCTCCCACTCTCCCTGCTTGTGTTCCCTCTCTCACTGTCTCTCTCTCTGTCAAATAAATAAATAAAATATTTTTTAAAAAAAAGTAAAAATTCTATTGGAATGATGGCAGGAGAAAAAATTAATAGAAATACAGTCATATAATAATGATCACTATTTCATTTATTGCAACAGTATAAATTTCCTTTTAAGAGATACATTGTTTTCAGGAAAGTAATATAAGAGTTTATTCTTTCTCTTATTAAGAATTCTTTATCTAATACTTTCTCCCCAATACTGGAAGGAAGAAGGAATTCTCAAGTGTTAATTTATATTCACATACATTGATCATCATATGATCATTACAGAACTTCAGAGCTAAACTATTATAGCTTATACATTTTATAGATGAAGAACTGGAGAACCAAAGAGATATTAAGTGCCTTATCTTAACCAGAGACCAATTTTAACCCACTGGGAAGTCTCTGAGAAGAATATGCAAGTAGCAAAGCTCATATTATTGTTTCATGAAGAATAAGTGTTTGCATTTGGGATTCTGCAAGGAAACAAGTGAGAATTTAAAGAAAGTCACTGAAAAACTTCTTAAAAGAAAAAAAGATCAAGCATAAATTAGATTATACATATGCATGTGCAACAAGAAAAATAAAACAGCTATAAATTTTTAAAAATGTTTGCATATATTTCTTTCTGTTGTCTGATTCCTGAGGCTAGGATTTCCAAGTACTATGTTAAAATAACATTGGTGAGAGTGGACATCCTTCTCTTGCTCCTGATCTTAGAGGAAAAGCTCTGTTTTTCCCCATTGAGGATGCATAGCTGTGGGTTTTTCGTATATGGCCTTTGTTATGTTGAGGTATGTTCTCTCTATCCCTACTTTGTTGAGGGTTTATATCGTGCATAGATGTTGTAGTCAAACGTTTTTTCTTCATCTATTGAGAGGATCATATGATTCTTAGCCTTTTTTTTTCATTAATGTGGTATATCACAGTGATAGATTTACAACTGCACCAAAAGCCATAAGCTACCTAGGAATAAACCTAATCAAAGAGGTAAAAGACCTGTATATAGAACACTTATGAAAGAAACTGAAGATGACATAAAGAAATGGGAAAACATTCCATGCTCATGCATTGGAAGAAAAAACATTATTAAAATGTCTATACTACCCAAAGCAATCTATACATTTCATGCAAGCCCTATCAAAATACCACCAGCATTTTCCACAGAGCTAGAACAAACAATCCAAAAATTTGAAAATTTGTATGGAACCACAAAAGACCCCAAATAGCCAACATAATCTTGAAAGAAAAGCAAACCTGGAGGCATCACAATTCTGGACAAGTTATATTACAAAGTTGTAGTGATCTAGACAGTTGTGATTTTGTAGGCACAAAAAACAGACACATAGATCAATGGAACAGAACAGAAAACCCAGAAATGGACCCACAACTACATGGTCAACTAATCTTTGACAAAGGAAAGAATATCCAACAGAAAAAAAGACGGTCACTTCAACAAATGGTGTTGGGAAAACTGGACAGCAACATGCAAAAGAATGAAAACTGGACCACTTTCTTACACCATATGCAAAAATAAAATCAAAATGGATTAAAGACAGGGGTTCCTGGGTGGCTCAGTCGGCTGGGCATCTGACTCTTGATTTCAGCTCAGGTCATGATCTTAGGGTTGTGAGATTTCTCTCTCTCTCTTTCTCAAAAATAAATAAATAAATAAATAAATAAAATCTTTTTTAAAAATGGATTAAAGACATGTGAGACAGGAAACTATCAAAATCCTAGAGGAGAACACAGACAGTAACCTCTTTGACATTGGCCGTACCAACTTCTTATAGATATGTCTCCTGAGGCAAGGGAAACAAAAGCAAAAATAAACTATTGAGATTTCAACAAGATAAAAAGCTTCTGCCCAGCAAAGGAAATGATCAACAAAACTAAAGGCAACCTTCAGAATGGAAGAAGATATTTGCAAATGACGTATCTGATAAATGGTTAGTGTCTAAAATCTATAAAGAATTTATCAAACTCAATATCCAAAAAACAAATAGTCTAGTTAAAAAATGGGCAGAAGACATGAATAGACATTTTTCCAAAGAAGGCATACAGTTGGCTAACAGACACATGAAAAGATGCTCAGCATCACTACTTATTAGGGAAATACAAATCAAAACTACAATGAGATATCACCTCACATCTGTCAGAATGGCTAAAATTAACAACACAGGAAACAACAGGTGTTGGTGAGGATGCAGAGAAAGGGCAACCCTCCTACACTACTGTTGGGAATGTAAACTGGTGCAGCCATTCTGGAAAACAGTATGGAGGTTCCTCAAAAAGTTGAAAATAGAACTACCCTCAGATCCAGCAACTGCACTACTAGTTATGTGCCCAAAGGATACAACAATACTGATTCGAAGGGATACATGCACCCCAATATAGCAGCATTATCAACAATAGCCAAATTATGGAAACAGCCAAAGTGTCCATCCACTGATGAATGGATAAAGAAGATGTGGTGTATATATTTACTATGGAATTTTGCTCAGCTGTAAAAAAAAAAGAATGAAATCTTGTCATTTGCGATGACCTGGATGGAGCTAGAAAGTAGTATGCTAAGCAAAATAAGTCACCGAAAGACAAATACCATATGATTCCACTCATATGTGGAATTTAAGAAACTAAACGAATGAACGGTAGGGGGGAAACAGAGAGAGACAGGGAGAAAGGGGAAACCAGAAAACAGACTCTTAACTATAAAGAACAAACTGAGGGTTATTGGAAAGGAGGTGGGCAGGAAATGGGGTAAACAGATGATGGGGATTAAGGAGGGCACTTGTGATGAGCACTGGCTGTTGTATGTACTAAATTCTACATCAGAAACTAATTTTACGCTGTATGTTAACTAACTACAATTTAAATAAAAACTTGAAGAAAAAAAATGTTTGCCTATACTGGTAAAATATAAAATAGGTCAAATCTGAAAGACTAGGGGGAAAACCTAATGATATATTTTCATTTCTTTGATGAATATTTTCTAAGACATATTGGGACAAACACTATCTTAGACACTGGACATATAAAGGTAAATAAGAAAGGAAAGTACTAATAACCTTGGAGAAACCCACAGTATTTATAAGACAAAAACATAATCAATATTTACCTTGTGAGGTGGTAGCTACTTCTTTACCTACTGTAAGAAAGAGCAAGGTTATCTTGGAGATCTTTTTTGCTTTGAGAATAATCATTTAAATGATCTGTCTTAGTTATAAAAAAATATTTAGCAATTAAGTAACAAGTGTTCAAGAGAAAAGAGAAAAAAAAACTTTTTTTTTTTTTGGCCTTCACAAAAGCAAACCACTCCCTGTAAGTCCTATGAAATGAAGAGCAGGGGAAAGACTGAATATGCACAGGAACCCAAGATCTCATCAAGGCCCTAACTGCTGCTTCTTTTCAGTCACAGTATTACATCTCTCTTGGTCTGGTGGCCTCAGAATGAGATCAATTGGCCTCAAAGAATCTGAGAAACTCCTTGTCAGGGAAGGTCCAGATTCGTGACCAGGACCTAGACTGTCATGAGAAAGATTTGCTTGTAGACAAAGGTGTATATAAGGCTAGAAGTCGCTTTGACCAAGCCAATTTAACAGTAATGACAGAGGAATAGTTTTGTGATGTGCATGTATATGTGTGTGTGGCCCAAAGAACTAAAAGAGATTAAGTGCTCATGCCTAAGGTAACATAGAAGAAACCCAGAAACTACTTTTCCATCTCCTCTATACCCTCAGAGACTACCATCAGACTAACAGGAGTAACTCAGAAATACCTATCTTCAACAACATCAATATAGAAATGATGGCAGCAAATGCACAAAAGAATACAGTCAATCTATGAACTCATCAGAATTTCACCTTTCCAGAACCTGGTGGCTAGAATCAGGATGCTTAAAATGGAATAAGTTTAAAATCTCAGGGCACAATTACTTACTAGGAAGTAAAAAGGGATCCTTGCAGTATTATACTGCACTGTGGTTCATTTCTTCAGAGGAGAGAAGGGGCCAAGCTATTTCATTTGAATAATAAAGAAATATAATCTTTATTTTGTTCCCCAAGCTGGGAATTTCCAGGATAAGGACACTGAAGAGATATCCCAAGGAGAGAAAGCTATGCAGCAGGACTAGAGAATGAAACACTTCAGAGGGAACGCCTTCAAATAAAAACCAAACTGGATATATTACTTGATAAATTTGACTGTATTGAAAAAAAATTTTAACAGTTCTTTTAAAGAGTTTAAGAAGCAGTGATAATCATGACAAAAGAAAATATAAGGCAATTCCTAACTTCAGGTAAAAAAGTTTTCTATGAAAATATAGTATTATACAACTTGACTAAGATGTGAACAATATTTATGTTACCACAGAAATACAAATACTGAATATTCATTTGACCAAAAATGTGATATAATTATAATGGGATGACAGAAGGAGAAGGGGTGATTGTTGGAGGAGTGAAAGAGCTCAATCCTGTTCTTCAACAGCAGAGAGTAGGCAGATCATGTATAAAACAGAAAACCAAGAAGAGCAGCATAAACAGATTTTGTAGAAATAGGGAGGGAAAAGAGAAAAAAACACACAGCTAAAACAACAGAAAATAATTACCTCCTAGGAGTGGCACTTTGAATGTGGGGGAAAAGTAGAAGAAGAGACTGTTCTATTTTTCAGTAGAAGACATGATATTTTGACTTTTAAAACCATGGGCATGTATTATTATGCATTACTTGGAGTTTACAATATTTTTTCCATAATATTACCTTCTTTATTTTGAACATACATAAAAAAAGGAAAACTGTAAGAAATAAGGTAGCATAAATCCTCAAAAAACTATTACATTCAGATCCAAAGATATATTAAAAATTACATATAACATGATTAAGTAGCATTTATGTCAGAATGTAAGGCTGGGTCAACATGAGAAAATCACTGTAATTTACTACATGAATGTCATAAAAAGGGAAATGACATGGCAATCTCAATCAATAGATACAGAGAAAGCATTTGTTAACTCCCAAAACCTACTTATGATCGGGAAAAAAAAAAAACCTTTGTATGAATAGAAATAAAACTTTCTTAGCATGATAAAAGCTCTCTAACAGAAATCTGCCAAAAACATACTTAATGGAGAAAAATTAGCCACATTCCCTTTGAAATTAAGAATAAGGTAAGAGGAGCAGCTGGGTGGCTCAGTCGTTAAGCATCTGCCTTCAGCTCAGGTCCTGATCCCAGGGTCCTGGGATCGAGCCCCGCATTGGGTTCCCTGCTCAGTGGGGAGCCTGCTTCTCCCTCTCCCACTCCCCCTGCTTCTGTTCCCTCTCTCACTGTCTTGCTCTGTCAAATAAATAAATAAAATCTTTAAAGAAAAAAAAAGAATAAGGTAAGAATGTCTCCCTCTCCTCCACCCAATAAAGTCAATATTTAAGCCAGTGCTAGAGGTCCTGGCCAATATGTAAAATTAGACAATTATTAGAACTAGAAGTGCTCAGCCAGATTCTTGACTCAACAAATCAATCAACAATGTGGCAATACATTAGAAGTACCAAATAAAGACACTATTTACTGTAAAAATGGAAAATAATAAATATCTAGAAATTAGACAATTAAAAACTTACACTCAATTAGAGAACAGAAAAAGACCTGAAGAGAGCTAAACCTTATTCACTGAGATGATTTAACATGGTAAAAACATCAATTTTTTCCAAATTAAATTCAAAGCAATTCCAATTGAACTCCTAACAAGAATTTTTTGGTAACTTGACAAACTATTTCTGAAATTTCTGTTAAACCAAATGTCCACACATATTTAAGAACAGAGAGACCTGCCTTACTAGATATCAGTTACAAAACCACTGTAGTAACAAGTGTGGTTATTTGAATCAAAACAGACTAATACATCAGCTGACTTTCCTAGACTCATGTGTCAGGCCATTTCTCTTACATATACCAAATCCTCATATACACATGGACATGAACCATGAGTTTAACAAAGTAAAATTTATTGCAATTACTGTTATTCTTAGACTTGATTTCGTTCTAGGGAGATCAGGCCTAGAAAATACTAGAACTCAAAAATCTAACTTCTACCTTCCAGAGATATTTCTACAATTTCTGTCCCCAGCCTCTAACTCTCCTCCATCACCTCTTCCCTTGACCACAGAAGAGCTTCTCTCTACCTGTTTGGCAAAGGGGACTGGAAGGAAGACAGAAGCCAATCACATATCACATTATATCTAAACTTGCATATTAAAGTTCTACTATATATGTAAAAACATATACAATATACTATTTAATACACAGTCTTCAAAAATATTAGTTTCCTTCCCTTTAATGTCTCTCTATACAACCTCACAGCTAGCCCATATCCTAATTTCTTTTTTTTTTTTTTTTTTTAAGATTTTATTTGACAGAGAGACAGCGAGAGAGGGAACACAAGCAGGGGGAGGGGGAGGAGGAGAAGCAGGCTTCCCGCAGAGCAGGGAACCCGATGCGGGGCTCGATCCCAGGACCCCGGGATCACGACCTGAGCTGAAGGCAGATGCCCAACGACTGAGCCACTCAGGCGCCCCACCCATATCCTAATTTCTAAGGATAGAGTTACTGAAGGAAAAAATGCAGCATATGAGGCAAACTACAGCACATGATGAGGTGTAGTACATGAAATACAACTCTTTCCTATAGAGCAGTTTTCATACACGGACATGCATTTAAGTCACGTGGAGAGCTTGTTATAGCACAAGTTGCTGGACTCCATTCCCAGGGTTTCTGATCAGTAGAACTAGGGTGAGCTGCTTTTTTTTTTTTTCCTTAAAAATTTCGTTTATTTATTTGAGAGAGAGAGCGCACAGAGCAAGAGAGAGAAAGCACGAGCAGGTAGAGGGGCAGAGGGAGAAGGAGACTCCCCATTGAGCAGAGAGCCCAACACGGGGCTCAATCCCAAGACACTGGGATCATGACCTGAGCTGAATGGGGGCACTTAACCAACTGAGCCACCCAGGTGCCCCGGGTGAGCTGCTTTTCTAATAACTTTCTGGGTGGTGGTAATGTTCCTTGTCCATAGGCCACATTTTGAGAAACAGTGCTCTATTAGAGCACAGGTTGTCAAATGAGGGCAATTTTGCTCTCCAGGGGAAAGTAGGCAGTGAATGTATGTATTTTTGGTTGTCACAACCTGGAGCGATGGGATTGGGGGAAGAGGTAATATCGGTACCTAGTAAGTATAGACCAAGGATGCTGCTAAACACCCTATAATACACAGGACAGCTCCCCACAACAAAGAATTATCTGGCAAAAAATGTCATTGGTGCTAATGTTGAGAAACCATGCTATCAGAGTAAAATGTAACTTACTCCAAATATATGATTTGACCATTCAGTTAGTGCAAGTTCTTCAGTGAGTTTCAGAAATTTGACATGCAATATTATTTATTATTTATTTAAAATTATATTTTCTTCAAGTATTAAAAATTCTTTGAATTTCACTCATCCATAACAAATTTTAGAAATATTAATATTTAAAGGTATATTGGGCTACAGAAAGAAATAAGCATTTATGTAATGTTATTGATAGATTTCTAGTAAAGAAATATAAATTAACATTCATTTTGCAAGAATTATAAAAACCTAATTATATCAAAAGACTTTCTTGAAAAATAATGATCAATGTTTATTTCTTAAGTTGAGTAAAAAGCAAACAACTGTTCATTTTACCATTACATATATTTAGTATAAGTGAAATATCTTGTAATAAACAATTTATTTAAGGATAGGCAGTGATCGTAGCAGTAATCAATCCTAAGATAATATATCTCACGAAAATGTACTTTATATATACATGCATGTGTAGACACATATTTATATCCATACAACACACTACAAATGCGTGCGCATGCGCGTGCGCACACGCGCACACACACACACACACACGAACTTACTCCAGTAGGCTGAAAAATAAGTCCATCCATTTCATGGCTGACTTCTTTGGCAAAATTTCCTTCAAGTAACTATAAAATAAATACACATATTTTTACAAATACAATAATCACTTAAAGAGTATTTTAATTTTTTGCAAACTTTACAAAAATTTCTTATTATATAAGCTTTAAGAACTAAAATACAAAATGGGAAAGGTATGTGATACAGAGGGATCTGGGTTAACATACTGCAAGATTTTTTTTAACATATAAGGACTGTCACTCCGTGGCAGGCTAGGTACCTTGAACAACAGTCATAACTAAAACAACCAAAATGATGGATAAAATATTAAAAACATATTTTTAAATGCATTGATGAGCCAGCATAAAAGGAAGGAAAAGAGAGGCCAAAAGTAAAGTGAAAATAGAAATTCTGAGAAGTAATAAATACAGGGAACAAAATATAAAACATACACAAAAAAGGAAACTGCAGAGAAACTTGCGAGGGATAGATGGAGGCTGGGGGGCAGGGGAGACATCCCCTGAGAATCTGTAACCTTAAGTGAACTCAGACATGGGATCACGGTCCAAAAATATATTATCTGTGTCTTCCCCAAACCCACCAGCAGAGGATTTTTTAAAAAAATTTTTTGTCCTACTTTTTGTTTTGTTGTCTTTTTTTATTTTTTCAAGCACAGAAATGCATTACAAGGGATACACAGTATAAAATACAAATGACAGTTTTTTTCAATGTCATTAAAGAGTAGGTATAGCCCCAAAGCTCTCTCATTAGTTCTGAGCAAGTAGTTTTAAATGCTTCTTTCACAGATTTTTATTGTATTGAAGAACTGAACATGCGTATCACTGATGGAAGCCCTAAACATTGATTCCTGTCTTTCAGAGAGCCAGAGTCTGACCAATTTACAGCACAGTCAGGATAGGTCTGGGATTCAAATACATTGTATCCAAAATTTTGGATATGCTGTGTCTGATACATCTTTTTAATCACAATCACATCCTCTTGAAACCACTTCATCTACAGGGAGATTTGTATTCCAAAAGCAACAACCAAAATTTCAAGTTTATTTCACATGCAACAAAATCTGAGTCTCCTCCCAAACTGGCTTCATCTTCTCTGCTACTTCATTCTTCAAAATCTGTAATTTCTCTAAACTGAAGGCAGTTCAGCAAAGAAAAACAAGAGCAATCCTACTTTCTAACTACTTTAAGAGCACTCTGGGTTTGCATATCTAAATTCCCTTAAAACTGTAAAGCTCCTTAGTCAAATTCATAGGGACAGAAATTAGGGACCCTGGGCGGGAGGCGGGGGAGGGGGGCGGTGAGGGAAGAACAAGGAGTTAGTGTTTAATAGGCACAGAGTTTCATTTGGAAAGATGAAAAAATCTGGAGATGGATAATGGTGATGGTTGCACAACAATGTGAATATCCTTAATGCCACTGAACTGTATGCTTAACGATGGTTAAAAAGTTAAATTTTATATATATTTTAACATAATTTTATTTTTTATTTTTTTTAAGACTTTATTTATTTGACAGAGAGAGAAAACACAAGCAGGGGGAGTGGGAGAGGGAGAAGCAGGCTTCCCACAGAGCAGAGACCCTGATGCGGGGCTCGATCCCAGGACCCCGGGATCACGACCTGAGCCGAAGGCAGACGCTTAACGACTGAGCCACCCAGGCGCCCCAACATAATTTTTTAAAAAAACTGTAAGGCTCTTGAAGTTTCCTTTTTTGTTCTGTTTTTTCCTTTTACTACAACACTAAGAATTCTTAAGTGGGGAGCTGGCAAATTAGGAATCTTACAGCCATATTATCCAGAGTCTGGCCAAATGGGCAGAAATCTCAGGACAGTTCTGAGATTAATAGATTTGTCTCCAATGCACTCAGAGGTTTAAATGACCTAGTCAATTGAGAAGGCAATTTGCCAGAATAAAAAATTTCATGTGAATTAAAAACACTGATTTCTTATAAATTCCTTTTAAGAGAGGAAAAATAAACCCTAAGCATCAAAGAGTCAAAATATCAGCTTACATTCTTGCTGGAAATGTGGAAGGCAATGTTAGATTAAAACCTTTGTTTCATGTACGTGATATATTGATCCTAGAGGAAAAATTTTTTAAACTTGTATTCATATTGAGAAGCATATATATTAAGACATTTGTGTTCTATTTCAACTTTTTTCAAATATCCATGAACTAATGAAGGGTAAATGTTCAAGCAAGACAGAAAAGTATAACCTTAATACTTCTTGTACCCTATCATGTAAGAAAAGGTAACCTGCTAAATTCATAGCACAAAATCTGCTGAGAAATAATGCAATGAAAACCAAATGCCACATCACCTTTAAAAAAAAAAACAAAAAACACTTTTTTTTAAGTAGGCTCCACACCCAACCTGGGGTTTGAACTCATGACCCCAAGATCAAGAGTTGCATGTTCTACCAGCTGAGGCAGCCAGGCACCCCTAAAAAACTTTTTAAAGGTTAAAAGAATTTGTCCTCCTTAATTGTAGGTACATGATTCATGGCAAATAAACATAGCTTTTCCATTCTTAGATCAAAAGTCTCAAATTCATATAATGGATCATCCCTGATACAAAGTATGTATATATGTATAAAGTAACAGTACAGAGTTGGCAAGACTCTAAACAATATGATGTTACCTACTGCAGAAATGAAAATAACTTCATTTTTTATTTTACTCTTTTTATGAATCAGAAACCTTGTGGGTCAAAACAAGAAATAGTCCTGTTTTCACTCTTGTTTACTCCTTGTTGATTACTCCAGACAATATGTTTTTTAAGATTTTATTTATTTATTTATTTGAGAGATAGTGACAGAGATAGCGGGAGAGAGCATGAGCAGGGAGGAGAGGGAGAAGCAGACTCACCACCAAGCAGGGAGCCCAATACAGGGCCCAATCCTAGGAGAACCCTGAGATCATGACCTGAGCCAAAGGCAGACACTTAACTGACTGAGCCACCCAGGCGCCTCCCTCTTTTTTTTAAGACTTTATTTATCGAGAGAGAGACAGAGACAGAGACAGAGATAGCGAGAGAGTCTTTCTTGGCACCTATCATGTACCAAGGGCCTATAATAAGTGTGCTTGGTTCTTAACATATATACATTTAAAATACATACATACATTAAAATACATAATTCCTCACAAGATATGTATTTCTGAGTTTTGTATTATTACTTAACTTGCCAGAAAAGGAAACTGAGGCTATCAGAGATTAGGTAACTACTTTCAAGTCAGACAGCTAAAAAACAGAACAGATTTCTGAGATGAAAACTTTAAAATGAGACAAGGAGAAATGAAAGATATAAAAAACAGTATCAGAGAAAAAGAACAATAATCAATGGGAATAATAATCAATGGGATTATCAGCAGACTGAACACAACAAAGGAAAGAATCACTGAAGAAGAAAGAATCTTGAAGAAGAAAAGTGTATCATTTCTTCCAACTGAAATACAAAAAGAAAACGGGGGAGAAGAAACTGAGAATCAAAGAGCTGAGAGATTAAAAAGACGTAACATCTGTACAATTGGAGTGATTTTTAAAAAGAAAGTGATAAGGAAACAAGAACAATTGGAAGGAATAATGCCTCAGATTACTGCAAAATTAAACACACATTTGCACAAGCACACTTCCCAATAGTAGCCTAGAGAACAAGAAGGATTTAAGAAAAAAGTACACAAACCACAGTAGGAAGAAGGAAAAAAACTTACATGCAGAGGTAGAAAAATAAGAATGCAGACTCTTTGTCATGAATTATATAAGCTAGGAGATAACAGAATACCAGCTTTAAAGTACTAGTAGAAAAACTATAAACCCAAAAATCTTCAGCAAATGAAAATATCTTTAAAAAAATGGAGGCACAATAAAAAATTTTTTCCAACAGACAAAATCTGATAGAATGAATTTCCACCAGGCCATAACACAGAATATTTTAAAAGAAAGTTTTCTGGTAGAAAAAATATGATACAAACAACAAAAACCTGTATCTAAACAAAAAACACAAACAACATCAGAAATGGTTGAAAACTAGATATAACAGACACCCAGGGCTCCAAGATGGCATCATCTGTACCAGTGAAGGAAAAGAAGCTTATGGATGTCAAACTAGGAGAGCTGCCAAGTTGGATACTGATGCAGAATTTCATCCATAAAGGTACTGCTGGAGTGTTTCAAAGAGGTTACTACCAGTGCTACAACAAGAATGTCAATGTGAAAAAGCGGGGGACGTCACCAGTATTTCTATGGTGCTGGCAGCTTATGTGCTTTTCAACTACTGTTGTTGTTATAAGGAACTCAAACATGAGTGGCTACATAAGGACCACTGAAGAGCACCCAGTGTGGAGGCACATTCTGCATTCCTGACCATCACTTTTGCCTGGCACCCTGAATCCTTTCATATCCTAATTGAGAATTAACATCCAATCAAAGATGACTGGTTAAAAACAAAAAAAAAAGAAAAAACAGAAAAAGAAATGGTTAAAAACTAGAATAAATACAAAATATTCGTTCTCCATTTCTTTAAAAGATAATTAAAGCAAAATATTAAAATGTACTGTGTGGTTTTAACATGTTTGGAAGCAAAATATATGACAGGAAATAGAATGATATTGTTGTATGGTTCTTACCCCAACTATAAAGTGATAAATTATCTAAAGGTAAACAGGGAAAGGTTAAAGAGACATACTATAACCCTAGACCAACTCCTAAAATATAAAACAAAGATGTATACCTAATAAGCCTAAAGTGGAACTATAATGAAATCCAAACATTCTCAAGTAATCCAAATGACGGCAAGAGGGAAAAAAGGAAATGAGAACACACAGGCAAATAGAAACAAAGTAGTAGGATGGTAGGTCCACACCAAACTATAGTAATAATTACATTAAATTTAAATGGTACAAGCACCCCATTTAACAGGCAGAAATTGTCAGATTAGAAAAAAATAACCAAGAACCAACTAACTATATGCTGTCCACAATAAACCCACTTTGTATATAAAGATTAAAAGTAGAAGGGCAGATTAAATTTACACAATGTTATAGGTTAATTATACCTCAATAAAGCTGGATGGATGGATGGATAGATAGAAAGATAAATGTACAAGGATAGAAAAGGTATTAAATCCTAACACTGGGGCACCCTAGGTGTCTCAGTCAGTTAAAGTGTCTGCCTTCGGCTCAGGTCATGATCCCAGGATGTTGGGATCGAGCCCCACATCGGACTCCCTGCTCAGCAGGGAGCCTACTTCTCCCTCTCTCTCTGTCTGCCACTCCCCCTATTTGTACTGTCTCTGTCAAATAAATAAATAAAATCTTTAAAAAAAAAAATCCTAACACTAATGCAAAGAAAGCTGAAGTGGCTAGCCTATATTAATATTAGACAAAAAAGACTTAAGAGCAAGAAATATTACTAGAAATGAAAAAGGACCTATAACAATCTTAAATGTATATATACCTCAAAAAAATAAATGCTTTTTTTTTTTTTATTATTTGAGAGAGAGAGAATGAGAGACAGAGAGCATGAGAGGGAGGAGGGTCAGAGGGAGAAGCAGACCCCCCGCCGAGCAGGGAGCCCGATGCGGGACTCGATCCCGGGACTCCAGGATCATGACCCGAGCCGAAGGCAGTTGCTTAACCAACTGAGCCACCCAGGCGCCCTAAATGCTTTTTTTTTTAAACTGACAGAGTAGATAATAAAAATAAGGCAAAAATCCTCAATTACACATGGAGAATTTAGGATTCTTCTCTGAGTAAATAATTCAACAAGTAGAAAAAAACATTCAGTAGAGGTAAAGATGTCTTGAAAACACTTATGCCAGAGTAAGCAGTTAGCTGGGTTCTAAACAGGGTATCTGGAGGTAGGCAAGGAGGAAGTCATGGCCAGCTACTGGGAAAGTCAGAGGCCTGTCCTGGCAGCAGTCCAAAACAAAGCCACATGAAGCTGTAGCAAACCAGGGAGCCCAAGATGGCTGACAAAGGAGGCTGGAAATCCCTGACCAAATAAGGAAGAAAAAGCATGAAATCCTGGTCCCAAGAAATCCCCACCCCAAGTAATAAATATTCTACCCCCTAGTTAACAACTGTCAATACAAGATAGAAACCCAAACCCCCAGGCATGCAACTCTATTTCTGCCTCTCTCTATTTCTGTCTCTCTCTGACTCTCTCTCTCCCTCTCTCTCATTTGAGCTCATGGGATTAGGATGAGGCTAGCACTCTCATCTCTACTTTTCACTTAATAAACTTTCCTGCTTGTGTTGCTCATCCACTGTGCTTCATGTCTGTCCTTGAATTCACATTACAAGACCAAGAACCTTCAGTAACTCCTTTGTCTGGCTGGGTTGAGGTCCCACAGTCCAGGGTCTCCCCAGTTCACCCAGCAACACTTACAGAACACCAAGGAAGGAATAGTTAACCAAGGAGTCAAAAAGAGTTTCACACACAGTTAAAAGAGCATGGGTTGAAAAGTCAGCTTTTATTTTAATAACTTAGCAGGTAATTTAAAAACCCACTTTGGTATTCTTTTGTCAAAATAGAATGTCCTACACTTTTAAGCTACTGTGGTTTTTTTCTCTTCTATACTTTAAGTAAAACTTATTTATGAGTTGCACTGGTATTCTTACACAAAAAGTGCTAGCCTAAGTTTTTCTTAATTTATCGGATGATAACATCTCAATAAAAATAAAATTTCAAGCAATGTTCAATTAGGTAGATATTTCCTGACTGCCTACTAATGTTAGAAATCCAGTTAGCATTAAGGATGTTGGGGACCCAATGATAATATAAGCCTAGGCCAATATGCCTAAATAATACCTTAATTTTAATTCATTAGTAAAAACATTAAATGCAATGATGTAATTAGCCATTTCCTATCAATCTTTCTACAGAAAGACAGTTCAACTTAAATTACCCAAGTTGTTTTTAAAATGCTTCTAACAAATTTCTTAAAAGCTATCTTACTTTTAAAATATAAAATTTTAACTGCAAAACCCCGGAGAAGCTTTAAAGTGTAATATGTGGTGAATTATCCTAAACAAGGATACATTCCTTTTCAGAATTATAATCTTGGGCGCCTGGGTGGCTCAGTTGTTAAGCGTCTGCCTTCGGCTCAGGTCATGATCCCGGGGTCCCGGGATCGAGTCCCACATCGGGCTCCCTGCTCGGCAGGAAGCCTGCTTCTCCCTCTCCCCCTCCCCCTGCTTGTGTTCCTGCTCTCACTATCTCTCTCTCTGTCAAAGAAATAAAATCTTTAAAAAAAAAAAAATTATAATCTTATCTTCCTCCAGATTAAATTAAAAGAAAATTAGATAAAAGGTAAAAGAGCAAACACAATTAACCAAAAAATTATTAATGAAGCATGATAGTGTGTCATAAAGTTTTATAAAATTTTAACCTGCTTACCTATGAACATAATCCCATCACTGGAATACCATCTGAAACATCCTAGAGAAGGCATGTAACTATCTATTGACCAAAACTTGGTGGAAATGACAAAAAAGTTTTATACCAGGTGATGGACTCTGAATTGGTGTTTTATGTGTCTATGAATCAGAAAGTAATTGGAAACCAAATCATTATAAATGCATAAGCAGAGAAAGATAATGCAAAAGGGCTTGAAATTAGACACTTAACAAAACAGAAATTGCAAAGTTACAAAGCATAGAAAGGAACCTTTTAGAAATAAGTAAAATGATAGCTTAAGACTACAATGAAGAAGAAAATGAATCCACAGCGTAACTGAGAATGCAAATTTGCAACATCGATTCGTTAAAGTAAAGAAAAAGACACTAAGGGAATACTTAAACAAGAAAAGAATAAACTATCTCCACATTCCTGTTTTGGACTATTCTACTCACATCAAACATTTTCTGAGCAGATATCCCCACATAGCCCCCAACTGACTGCCTAAGAATACTCAATATAGTAGCTTATATCTACTTACTTAATTGTGCTTTCATAACTCCCTTAGAATTCATGGCTTTACTTCACCAATCCCCCCAAAATGGAAATTTCCCCTCATCTGGATATTACTGTTCATCCTTTTTCATTCCTAAAGCCTAACTTCTGGTTTAGGCTAAGATAACTCAATGCTTCTGTACCCTAAATATTCTTCTAATCAGTACAAAATCAGTCTACAAAACTCATCCTTTTTGCTCACCAAAAAGCCAAGATCATGATCTCCTTTTGAAAACAATGATTTGATTTTCATTATTTACCACTGTTGATTCAACAACTATATCATTAAAGTTAGCTAATCAAAATATAAATAGCTTCATTGGCTCTTTCAATCCATACTACTACAATTAAAATTAAGCTTAAGAATTCTGGTGAATCCCACATGACAAGTTAGAAAATCTAAGAACAAAATTCCTCTAGGAAATATAGGTTCTTTATTATTTTTAGTAGCTGTTAACCTTACTTTTACCAAAATTCCCTCATAATTCTACAAAATAAAAGTCAACTCACTCTCATGGAACAAGCAAAGTCTTTGTGCCAGACTTCTTTCTCATCTCGTAACTGAGGCATCATTCATTTATTCAACAAACATTCATTTGGTGCCAATAACTCACAGCAATTCTATCAAGTGTTTGAGATTTAAAAGAGATCTATCAGTTTTTATCCTGGAAGAGCTAGTGTCAGGGTCTAGTATGGAGGTCCCAAACTCAAACATCTGTAGATGCCAGGCCATGAACCTGAACAAGACTGGGTATAAGACAACAGGGACTAGTAAGAACTATGATGAACGGGAGAGCACATCTTCATCTACAAGCAAACTCAAGGTTTTTAAAGTATTATAGGAGCTTCAACTTTCTGGAGCCTACCAGGGTTTATGACTTGTGGTTAATATGGATCTAAATATACATAAAAGAATCATTTTACAGTAAAGTGCATTTAATAGAGCTGTTTAAAGACTTCGGAGGGGCACGTAGGTGGCTCAGGCACGTAAGTGGCTCAGTCATTAGGCGTCTGCCTTCGGCTCAGGTCATGATCCCAGGGACCCAGGATCGAGCCCCGCATCAGGCTCCCTGTTCAGCGAGGAGCCTGCTTCTCCCTCTCTCACTCCCCCTGCTTGTGTTCCCTCTCTTGCTGTGTCTCTCTCTGTCAAATAAATAAATAAAATCTTTAAAAAAATAAAAATAAAGACTTCTGAGAAAATAAAAAAGTACTTATAATTTCATCTCTCACCCAGTTGTATCCAAATGTTTACTGAGTACTAATCATGTATCCATAAAAACAAAACAAAACAGATGAAAAGGAAGAGGTAAAACATCTAAACATTATATGCCGGCACTTTTCTAAGCACTTTACATATATTAACTCATTTTAGCCTCATAACAATATTATGAAATAGGGGCCATTATTATCCCCATTTTTTTAAAGATTTTATTTATTTATTTATTTATTTATTTATTTATTTATTTATTTATTTAGAGCAAGGGGGAGAGAGAGTGCGCGCTCTGGGGCACACAAACAAGCTGTGGGGCGGGGGGGCAAAGGTAGAGGGAGAGAAAATCACAAGCAGATTCCACACTCTGCGTGGAGCCCATCACCGGGGTCGATCTCATGACCCTGAGATCATGACCTGAGCCAAAATCAAAAGTTGGCTGCTTAACTGATGGAGCCACACAGGCACCCCTAACCCCATTTTAAAGGTGAAGTTTAGAACTTGCTCAAAGTCACGCAGGAAGGAACTGAGAATCCAAAATCATTCTGGCTCCAGAGCCCATGTTCTTAACTGCTTTTCTATGCTAGCGCATCACATTCCCAGAAATCTTCTCCTAATCTCTCATCTAGGTTATATGCTCCTTCAACATTGTCTCATAGCACCCTGCACTTCCTTCTACCACAGGATTTTCCTCTTTTTTTTTTTTTTTTAAAGTTTTCTTTTTTTTTCTTTTTTTTTTTTTTAATGTTTTATTTATTTATTCATGAGAGTCAGAGAGAGAGAGAGAGAGGCAGAGGCAGTGGGAGAAGCAGGCTCCCCGCCTAGCAGGGAGCCCGATGCGGGACTCGATCCCAGGAACCCGGGATCATGACCTGAGCCGAAGGCAGACGCTTAACCATCTGAGCCACCCAGGCGCCCAGGATTTTCCTCTTAATTGTCTGACCACCAAACTGAGCTGTGGGCTTTTTGAGGTAAATAAAACCAAACACATATCATTGTTATATTCAGCATCTTATAGTAATCTGGCACAGAGTAAGTCCTCACTTCAACAAATTGTACTGAATAAATATCAAATGAACAGCACAGTTCTGGGACCAAATAAAAACAAGCCAGGAGCACCGTGGTGGCTCAGCTGATTGAGCATCCAACTCTTGATTTCAGCTCAGGTCATGGTCTCAAGGTCGTGAGACTGAGCCCCAAAAGTCAGGCTCCATACCCCCATGTGGAGCCCGCTTAAGATACTCTCTCCCTCTTCCTCTGCCCCTTCCCAACCCCAAACACATGCTCACTCTCTCTCTCAAAAACATTTTTAAATAAAAATTTAATAAATTAAGTAAATAAATAAAAACAAGCCAATAGATATAGTTAGATAGAAAACACATGGAATAATATCCAGTGCTCCATGCAGAACGTTCCCTCTTTAATACCCATCACCAGGCTAACCCATCCTCCCACCCCCTCCCCCTCTAGAACCCTCAGTCACTGGGTGTTATATGCAAACGATGAATCATGGAACACTACATCAAAAACTAATGATGTAATGTATGGTGATTAACATAACATAATAAAAAAAAACAAAAACACATGGAATTAGCCCAAGAAACTGTGTGAAATGAAAACAAAAAAAAATTGTTAAAAGAAGTTTAAAACCTGTTAATATTTGTACAGATTATTAAAGGGGTAAGATTATTTTTACAGATTTTATTTATTTATTTGATATTTTATTTATTTATTTATTTACTTGGTTTTATTTATTTATTTATTTATTTATTTATTTATTTGAGAGAGAGAGAGAGAGAGAGAGAGAGAGAAACAGCATGAGAGGGGAGAGGGTCAGAGGGAGAAGCAGGCTCCCCACTGAGCTAGGAGCCCAATGCAAGACTCAATCTCAGGACTCCGGGATCATGACCTGAGCCGAAGGCAGTCACTTAACCAACTGAGCCACCCAGATGCCACAGGGGTAAGACTTTTTAAAAGATGAAATCATCTCTCATTGTTAATAACCTTCTCATCAATCATCCCTTATTACTTTCATTATTGTCAGCAGGGATAACACTAAAAGGGTCCTAACTGGTCTTGCTTATAGGTTACCTTCCTCCTTCCAAAATAATTCTACTCACCTCCACTAGAACTTTCTAAAATAATTTGTTATGTGTCATAATCACAACTAAAAAGCTTTGAGTGCTCCTCACTGCCTATATAGTCCAAGCTTCGTTAGCATGGTTATTAAAGTACTTTTTTTTTCTGGGAAACCTCTCCTAAATGTTTTCCAGAATGTTTACACAGATTGCAGCTGGTAAAAAGTATAGGTAAATATTTCCTTTGTGGGTAAAAGAGCATGACCTACGAGTTTGGAAGAAAAATAAGCACTTTTAGAAAGAATACAAGAACAGAAGGGGTACTTAACCATAAACACATATGTAATGCAATAAAAATAAAATTAAACTACATAAGTGGCTTGTCTGAATGTCACAAGAAAAGGGACAAAAATTAGAGAAACAAAGAAAGAAGTTAAATATTTGTAATTTGAGCATAAAGGGGGAATCATTTTTATTTTTAAAATAAAATTTAAGACTTTCAAACACAGAGCTACCTACCTGGTAAACTGCAAAACAATACTACATCTCATTCAAAAATACATTCTTTGTTTGAATAGGTGTGTACTAAAGAATTAACTTTACCGAAAGAGAGGTCTGGCCTTTGCCCTCTACTACCAGATGATCTCTAGGCCCCTGGAATGTATTGCCTGACAAGCATATCTTTGTTTGCCTGAGGTGTCCGGCCACCAGAGACTCTACAATGTGATTTACAATGGAGACTCTGGAACATGCCATATCAGTTCTGCCCTCCAAAGGAACTAGAGACTAAATCTATCAGCCCAAACCTCTTAGAAGGGCTGAAGACTAAAGGTCAGCCATGCAGGCAATATGTGACTGAACTACAATATGAAATTTGGACACCAAAGACTCCCTGGTTGGCAATACCCTTTGGGTACTGTCAATGTATCTTAGCCAGAAGTAGTTGTAATGCTGTCCATGACTCCCCAGGAAGAGACCACCAGAAGCTTCAAATTTGGGCCCCTCCCAGATTTTGTCCCATGCAGTTCTTCTTTTGTTATTATAAAACTGTAATGATAACTACAGTGTTTTTCTGAGTCTCTGAATCATTCTATTGAATTATCAAACCTGAGGGAGTCCCTGGGAACCCCAGAATTTGTAGACAGCAGGTCTGAAGCAAAGACGGGCCTGGGGGCCAAAACTTATAGCTAGAGTCTGAAGTGAGGGCAGTCTTGTCCTGAGCTGATTGCAGTAAGTTTTTGTCACTAAACTTCTCTAGATGATACAATTTGGACTGTCCTCAAAGTCATAATGATCAGCAGGAAAGCATGACTTCCTTCATTGGGCATTACTGCCGAGAGGCTGTTCAAGAAGTGGCAGACTATAGAATGATGCCATAGTTCCTCTGTCGGTTGATGGGTCAAGTGACCCAGTTAGCCACCACACGAGATCTTTAAGAGACAATGAATATCTCTGGATGAGGATAACCCATACTGGGATGCCAGATCGCATTCATCTGTAAATTAAACATGATCTACAGCCTAATAAAGTAGAGAAAATGGTAGTAGGACCTGAGGAAATAAAATTTGTTTTCCACAATATAAAAACACATGTAACATTTCCCTTATTCTTTCTACCAATTTTAAACTAGCAAAGAAATAGAAACAGAAATCATATAAAAAGAGGACCTAAGATTTATATCTAAAATGCTGTATAAAATACTTCATGAACCAAATAGCAAAATACATTATACCTCTGTTACAGTGATTTTTCTTCCTATAAAGTTAGGCATTTAACAACAATTTAATGAACAAAGCAATTACATGGTTCACTAGAATTTTACATAACACTTTTTTTTTTAAGATTTTTATTAATTTATTTGTGAGAGAGAGAGAGAGAGAATGCACAAGCAGGGAAAGTGGGAGGCAGAGAGAGAAGTAGGCTCCTGAGAAAGGAGCCCAAAGCAGGACCCGATCCCAGGACCCTGGTATCATGACCTGAGTTGAAGGCAGACACTTAAACGACTGAGCCACCCAGGCGTCCCTTAACATAACACCTTTAAAGAAAACTTGCTTTCACTAATTATATTGTCATTAGTCTCCTATGTCCACGTTAAAATTCTTACTAGTTCTCTTTTATGCATCTACTTACAGATTCTTTCCCAGAAAGGTCTCAACCTACTTCAGCCTGGTGAGACATTCTCCACTTCTCATGGGGTACACACATGTGTAAACAGTATAGGTGGACACATATGTGCATTCATAGTCCCTAGACTAAGACTAGAAATTCTAAGGACATGCAAAAAGAAAGGCAAAGGATAAAAATATGCCAAGAAATGAAAATCCTTGTGAATGAGGAAAAGGAATGGGTACAACTAGTGGAAGAAACCCATAGCTTTGGGGTATCTGACACAAAATAATAGGTTTCAGAGGTAAGACTAAGCAAAGTATATTTTAGGTACTAGAAAAGCAATGCACTTAAACCAGTAACAACCCCATTCTGGATTTATTACTCCTTTGTTCTTAAGTATATAAAACTAAGTCATTCAAGATTCTACTTGAAAATAACATCTAAAAATATCTTTGGGGGCGCCTGGGTGGCTCAGTCGTTAAGCGTCTGCCTTCGGCTCAGGTCATGATCCCAGGACCCTGGGATCGAGCCCCGCATCAGGCTCCCTGCTCAGCAGGAAGCCTGCTTCTCCCTCTCCTACTCCCTCTGCTTGTATTCCCTCTCTCGCTGTGTCTCTCTCTGTAAAATAAATAAATAAAAATCTTTTAAAGAATAAATAAATAAATAAATTTAATAAAAATAAAAATATCTTTGGAATCCTCCTAGAATCAATAATAAAATCTAACTATATCCTCATAAAACAATGATCTACAATACACCAATATTTTTAGAAAAGGTGACCCAAATATGTGAGTATTTAAACCTCATCTTTTCAAAGGGCTAGTACCCAAAATCTATAAAGAACTTATCAAACTCAACACCCAAAGAATAATCCAATCAAGAAATATGCAAAAGACATGAACAGACATTTCTCCAAAGACATTCAAATGGCCAACAGACACATGAAAAAATGCTCAATATCACTCAGCATCAGGGAAATACAAATCAAAACCACAATGGGAGCTGAGGAGTCCAAGATGGCGGAGGAGTAGGAGACCTGAATTTCATCTGGTCCCAGGAATTCAGCAAGATAGCTATCAAAACATTCTGAACACCTGTGAACTCAACAAGAGATGGAAAAAAAGAATAGCTGCAACTCTACAAATAGAAAAGCGACCACTTTCTGCAAGGTAGGAGGTGTGGAGAAGTGAATCCAGGCGGTATATGGGAAGACAGACCAAAGGGGAGGCAGCCTCCATCAGCAGGCTACTAGCAAGTGATAGAACAGCAGAGAACAAAATTTTAGAAGTCTGTTCTGGTGAGGGACATAGCTCAGACTGCTAAATGGGGGGTGGAACCCTCGCTGGGACAGTGTGGTCTCAGGATCCTAGGGGTCACAGGAAGACCGGGGATGCCTGAGTATGGCAGAGTTCCCAGGTACCTGAGCGGGGAAGCGGCTGCAAAGAGTGAGCCCAGGAGTGAGTTCTTAGTTCAGGGTTGCCATAAACCATGATCCACAGCACAGTCGGGCCACTGCTCTTCAAGCAGGGGCCCAATAAGCAGCAGAATCTGCAAGACCACTGTTCCTCCTCAGGAGGAGGAGCGGGAGGAGCAGCGCAGGAGTCTGCTAGGTTTGGAGACTGGAAACAGTGTAGTCTGCCTGCCATAGAAATGCTCAGTCACAGGCCGGGGGAGCACGGAGTGCAGCTGGAGACCAAAGAGACAGGAGTGACTGACTGCTTTTCTCTGAGGGTATACTGAGGAGTGGCGCCCCGAGCTTTTGGCTCCAGGGCAGGGCATAGGGAGGCCTCCAATTCATTCTTATCCTCTAAAGCCGCAGGGAAAGCCTTTAGGGAACAAAAGCCACAGAGAGCAAACCCAAGCAGATTGCTTAGCCTGGCCCCTGGCAAAGGCAGTGCAACTCTGCCTGGGGCAAATGCACTTGAGAATCGATGCAACAGGCCCTTCTCCCAGAAGATTAGCAAGAAAATCCAGCCAAGACCAAGTTTACCGATCAATGAGAACTGTAAAACTCCAGTGCTAGGGAAATACAGCACATAGAACTCACGGCTTTTTTCCCCATGATTCTTTAGTCTTTCATCTTTAACTTTTTAATTTTCCAATTTTTTTTTTAATTTTTCTTCTTTCCTTTTTCAACCTACTCTTATGTTATCATCTCCTTTTTTTAAGTGTTTTTCAATTTTCATTTTTACAGTCACATTCTATCCCCTCATTATATTTATTTTTGTATATATATAAGTTTTCCTTTCTTTACAATTTTGGGATGCAGTTTCTTCTAACAGACCAAAAAACGCCCGAAATATAATGTATGGCTATTCACCCACCTGACCATATTCTCTCTTTTTTTTTCTTCTTCCCTTTTTTTTTTTTTGTCGGTTTTTTTGGTTTTTTTGTTTCATTAAAGTCTTTTTTAATTTTCATCTTTACATTTACATTCTATCCTTTCAGTGTACTTATTGTCATTTTTGTATATATGTTTTTTTTCCTTTACAATTTTGAGAGGTAGTTTCCTTAACAAACTGACCAAGATACACTCCAGAGACAGTGTACTACTCTGTTCTCTTCACCTGTCTGCTCATAGCCCTTCATTTTTGCTGTACTTATTGTTGTTTGTCTCCTATGTTTTTTCTTGTCTTTTAATTTCCATTTTTACAGTTACATTATATCATTTCAATGTATTTAATTTTATTTTTGTAAATATTTGTTTTTCTTTCGTTACAATTTTGGGATCTAGTTTTCAAAAAAAACGGGACCAAAATACACACAGAATCCAGTGTATTGCTCTACTCTGTTCACCTGTCTAATTATATTCTCTCTCCTTTTTTCTTCCCCCAGTTTTGGGTCTCTTCTGATTTGTTTAGTGTATATTCCTCTGGGGTCTTTGTTGTCATTTTAGTATTTTCTTCTCTTGTTCATCTATTCTTCTCTGGACAGAATAACAAGATGGAAAAACACACCTCAAAAAACCGAACAAGAGGTAGTACTGACTGCCAGGGACCTAATCAATACAGACACTAGTAATGTCAGAACTAGAGTTCAGAAAAACGATTATAAAGATAATAGCTGGGCTTGAAAAAAGCACAGAAGACACTAGAGAATCCCTTTCTGGACAAATAAAACAACTAACATCTAAACAAGTCGAAATCAAAAAGGCCATTAATGAGATGAAGCCAAAAATGTGGAGGCTCTAACTGCTAGGATAAATGAGGCAAAAGAGAGAATTAGTGATATAGAAGATCAAATGATGGAGAAAAAGAAGCTGAGAAAAAGATACACAACTACTGGATCACAAGGGGAGAATTTGAGAGATAGGTGGAAACCATAAAGCGAAACAATATTAGAATAATTTGGATGCCAGAAGAAGAAAGAGAGAGGGGGGCAGAAGGTATATCGGAGCAAATTATAGCGGAGAACTTCACTAATCTGGGGAAGGAAAACAAGCATCAAAACCCAGGAGGCACAGAGGACCCCCTCAAAATCAGTAAAAATAGGTCAACACCCTGACATATAATAGTGAAACTTACAAATCTCAGAGGCAAAGAAAACCCTGAAAGCAGCTCAGGACAAAAGGTCTGTAACCTACAAGGATAGAAACATTAGATTGGCAGCAGACCCTTCCACAGAGACCTGGCAGGCAAGAAAGGACTGGCATGATATATTCAGGGTGCTAAATGAGAAAAATATGCAGCCAAGAATACTTTATCCAGCTAGGATGTCATTCAAAATAGAAGGAGTGATAAAAAGGTTTCAAGACAAACAGCAACTAAAAGAATTTGTGATCACCAAACCGGCCATACAAGAAATATTGAAAGGGGTCCTCTAAGCAAAGAGAGAGCCCAAAAGTAACATAGACCAGAAAGGAACAGAGACAATATACAGTAACAGTCACCTTACAGGCAATACAATGGCACTAAATCCCTATCTTTCAATAGTGACACTGAATGGGCTAAATGCCCCAATCAAAAGACAAAGGGCATCAGATTGGATAAAAAAGCAAGACCCATCAATATGCTGTCAGCAAAAGGCTCATTTTAGACCCAAAGACACCTCCAGATTTAAAGTGAGGGGGTAGAATACCATTTATCATACTAATGGACATCCAAAGAAAGCTGAGGTGGCAATCCTTATATCAGACAAATTAGATTTTAAACCAAAGACTGGAATAAGAGATGAGGAAGGACACTATACCATAATTAAAGGGTCTATCCAACAAGAAGATCTAACAATTTTAAGTATTTATGCCCCTAACATGGGAGCAGCCAATTATATAAGCCAATTGAAAACAAAATTAAGGAAACACATTGATAATAATACAAGAACAGTAGGAGACTTTAACACCCCACTCACTGCAATGGACAGATCATCTAAGCAGAAGATCAACAAGGAAATAAGGGTCTGAATGACACACTGGACCAGATGGACTTCACAGATATATTCAGAACATCCCAACCCAAAGCAACAGAATACACATTCTTCTCGAGTGCACATGGAACATTCTCCAGAATAGATCACATCCTGGATCACAAATCAGATCTCAACCGGTACCAAAAGACTGGGATCATTCCCTGCATATTTTCAGACAACAATGCTTTGAAACTGGAACTCAGTCGTAAGAGGAAAGTTGGAAAGAATTCAAATACGTGGAGGCTAAGGAGCATCCTACTAAAGAATGAATGGGTCAACTAGAAAAGTAAAGAAGAATTTAAAGAATTCATGGAAACAAATGAAAATGAAAACACAACTGTTCAAAATCTTTGGGATGCAGCAAAGGCAGTCCTAAGAGGAAAGTATATAGCACTACAAGCCTTTCTCAAGAAACAAGAAAGGTCTCAAATACACAACCTAACCCTACACCTAAAGGAACTGGAGAAAGAACAGCAAATAAAGCCTAAACACAGCAGGAGAAGAGAAATAATAAAGATGAGAGCAGAAATCAATGAAATAGAAACTAAAAGAACAGGAGAACAGATCAATGAAACTAGGTGGTTCAACATTCGCAAATCAATCAACGTGATAGATCACATTAACAAAAGAGACAAGAACCATATAATCCTCTCAATAGATGCAGAAAAAACATTTGACAAAATACAGCATCCTTTCTTGATTAAAACTCTTCACAATGTAGGGATAGAGGGAACTTACCTCAATATCATAAAAGCCATCTATGAAAAACCCACAGCGAATATCATCATCAATGGGGAAAAACTGAGAGCTTTTCCCTGAAGGTCAGGAACACGGCAGGAATGTCCACTATTACCACTGCTGTTCAACATAGTACTAGAAGTCCTAGCAACAGCAATCAGACAACAAAAAGAAATAAAAGGTATCCGAATTGGCAAAGAAGAAGTCAAACACTCACTCTTTGCAGATGACACAATACTCTATGTGGAAAACCCAAAAGACTTCACCCCAAAACTGCTAGAACTCATATAGGAAATCAGCGAAGTGGCAGAATATAAAATCAATGCACAGGGGCGCCTAGGTGGCTCAGTCGTTAAGCATCTGTCTTCGGCTCAGGTCATGATTCCAGGGTTCTGGGATCGAGCCCCACATTGGGCTCCCTGCTCCACGGGAAGCCTCCTTCTCCCTGTCCCACTCCCCCTGCTTGTGTTCCCTCTCTCGCTATGTCTCTCTGTCAAAATAAATAAATAAAATCTTAAAAAATAATAAAATAAAATCAATGCACAGAACTAACTTGCATTTCTATACACTAACAATGAGACAGAACAAAGAGAAATTAAGGAATCGATCCCATTTACAATTGCATCCAAAACCATAAGATACCTAGGAATAAACCTAACCAAAGAGGTGAAGGATCTGTACTCAGAAGACTATAGAACACTCAATGAAAGAAATGGAGGAAGACACAAAGAAATGGAAAAATGTTCCATGATCATGGATTGGAAGAACAAATATCGTTAAAATGGCTATACTACCTAGAGCAATCTATACATTCAATGCAATCCCTATCAAAATACCATCGACATTTTTCACAGAGCTGGAACAAACAATCCTAAAATTTGAATGGAACCAGAAAAGACCCCGAATAGCCAGGGGAATGTTGAAAAAGAAAACCAAAACTGGGGGCATCACAATGCCTGACTTCAAGCTCTATTACAAAGCTGTAATCATCAGACAACATGGTATTGGCATAAAAATAGACACGTAGATGAATGGAACAGAATAGAGAATCCAAAAATGGACCCTCAACACTTTGGTCAACTAATCTTTGACAAAGCAGGAAAGAATATCCAATGGAAAAAGACAGTCTCTTAAACAAATGGTGTTGGGAAAATTGGACAGCCACATGCAGAAGAATGAACCTGGACCATTTCCTTACACCATACACAAAAATAGACACACAATGGATGAAAGACTTAAATGTGAGACAGAAATCCATCAAAATCCTTGAGGAGAACACAGGCAGCAAGCTCTGCCACAGCAGCTTCTTGCTAGACACGTCTCCAAAGGCAAGGGAAACAAAGGCAAAAATGAACTACTGGGACTTCATCAAGATAAAAAGCTTCTGTACAGCAAAGGCAACAGTCGACAAAACCAAAAGACAACCGACAGAATGGGAGAAGACTTTTGCAAATGACATATCAGATAATGGGCTAGTATCCAAAATCTATAAAGAATTTATCAAACTCAACACCCAAAAAACAAATAATCCAATCAAGAAATGGGCAGAAGACATGAACAGACATTTTTCCAAAGAAGACATCCAAATGGCCATCAGACACATGAAAAAGTGCTCGACATCACTCAGCATCAGGGAAATACATATCAAAACCTCAATGAGATACCACCTCACACCAGTCAGAATGGCTAAAATTAACAAGTCAGGAAACAACAGATGTTGGCGAGGATGCGGAGAAGGGGGAATCCTCTTACACTATTGTAAGCTGTGCAGCCACTCTGGAAAACAGTATGGAGGTTCTGCAAAAGGAATGTAAGCTGGTGCAGCCACTCTGGAAAACAGTATGGAGGTTCTGCAAAAGGTTGAAAATAGCGCTACCCTACGACCCAGCAATTGCACTACTGGGTATGTACCCCAAAGATACAAATATAGTGATCCAAAAGGGCACCTGCACCCCTATATTTATAGCAGCAATGTCCACAATAGCCAAACTATGGGAAGAGTCTAGATGTCCATCGACAGATGAAAGGATAAAGATGTGGGGTGTGTGTGTGTGAGAGAGAGAGAAAAACGCAATATTATGCAGCCATCAAAAAAATGAAATCTTGCCATTTGTAACGACGTGGATGGAACTAAAGGGTATTATGCTAAGCGAAATAAGCCAGAGAAAGACAATTATCGTATGATCTTGCTGATATGTGGAATTTAAGAAACAAAACAGAAGATCATAGGAGAAGAGGGGAATAAATAAAACAAGGTAAAATCAGAGAGGGAGGCAAACCAAGAGACTCTTAACTACAAGAAACAAACAGAAGGTTGCTGATGGGGGGATGTGGTAACTGGGTGATGGACATTAAGGAGGGCATGTGATATGATGAGCACTGGATATTATGTAAGACTGATGAATCACTGACCTCTACCTCTGAAACCAATTAAACACTATGTGTTAATTGAATTTAAATAAAATTTTTTTAAAATTTTACTCTTAAGCTTACAAAAGGATAAAAATAAATAGGTATGTTTTGTGATCTTTTTCTCTTCTAAGTGTTTGAAGTAAATAGCAACTGATTGATGAGAAGCATATACAATAAAATGTCTCAACAACAAAAAAAACCCAAAACAAAACATTATTTTTAAATAAATGCAGCTTATTTTCTCTGTGTGTGTTTGTGTGCATATACATACGTTTGACATATTTTGGTGGGTTTTTTTCATGTTTCTTTATTTGAATACATGCAAATCTTACACTTGTTTGGTGGCTGCAACCCCAGTTTGTTAAGCAGTGGTACTGGTGCTTCTTCTATGGTGAAGCACAGTATTCCATCCTGGTCTCCTGCTGTAATAGTTCACTGTTGCTTCCCAGAAAACAATGGCTGGACAACATTGCTCTGATTATGAGCACTGTTTTTAAAACATTTCCTCTGCACATCACAACATATGGTTGCCATATTCCATGTCTTCATTTAAAGCTTCCCACTAACCTCCACTCCACTCAGAACCCAACAGACATGTTCAACTGAGGTAAGACTGAGAGTACACCGGTGGAAAACAAAGTGAAAACAAACAGATGCTCTGATCTCAGCCTAATCTATCTGAATAACTGTTTTATTTGATCCAATTTTATAAGCTGGAATGGAGAAAATACAGAGTTCCGCTCTCTATCAGGAAATACATTCTTCCCTATTTCACAGCCCACATGTTTTCACATCTCTGAAAACAGGACATACCTCACAATTAAGCAATGACATATTATCGTTTAATTGGCAGAGGTCTCTCTTATCCAGTGATATAAGGGCATGGTCATATAACTAAAAGCATCTTATTTGGTAAAACAAGGTACACGAAAAATAGTTTTGGGTGAACAACTTAAAGCTGCAAAACCAAATATACACTAGAATCACACCTGTGACTTACAATTTTTCTCATGCATTTGTCTTCAAAATCTTAAGCATTAGAGAGACTGCTTAAACCAGTAAATTTAAGGCTTCTCTGAAGCAACTGCCAAAAGCATTTTCATGAATAAATACAAAATCACAGCCAATTAGTTAGATAACAGGATTTTACCACATATTAATGATTAATCTGTGACTCCACAATCAAATCAAGTTCTTCAATGCTTCACCTGAACCCTCTGAAGTCATCATCACAGACTATACTCTCTGAGTAAAACTATATAATATATTGAAATAATACTGCAAGATGTAGAAAAGCACATAAAACAAAGAGCCTTAAATCAATTTTCCTAGAAATTTTGAAATTTTTTAAAAATTTTATTGCAATCATTCATTGATAATACATCAGTTTTCTATATTTCACTTTTGGTAAGACTGGCTCTGTCTGGAGCATAAAAATGACCAGATAGATATGTGTTCAATGACCAAGAAATACAATCCAACTAAAAAATATAGGTCCCTGATTTTCCTTATCCACTCTAAAAGTTTACATTTTCTCAATCATGTCTCAAAGTCCATTCCCATTTTTATACATTATCTTTTCAGTTCTTGGGGGAGAACTGAAATACATACTGCAGATTTCAAGAAAGTTCGAAGTTGTTAAATATCTACTCTTCCAGCAATGTGACAAGTAGTGAGGTTTTTTTTTTTTTATTAAAAACATTAAGATGGACTATAAAAGTTACTTTCAGACTCATGTGCTAGAACCAAGGGCCCTCCATCATTTCAACAATGACTAATAGAAGGTTCACTTAATTTTCTATGCAACTCTGGAAAGAACAAACGCTATTATTGAACTTTAGTCTTTCGTTTTAAAATTCTAATAAATCTCCTAGGTCAGACGTTAATATCAAATTACTGGCTCACACTGATGAGAGTTACACACTTAAAAAAAAAGTGTTCAGTTGAATTTGAAGACATTTGTGCAATATGTCAATCCTATCTATGCTTTTGTTAACCTGTAGTAGATTCACAGCCACAGTGAATTAATCCATAAGAATTTTTTCAGGAAAAAACTGCCTCCTAATCATTTTAGAGGCCAATAATCTTTTATTTTTCTTCTGAATCTACTAATACACATCTCCTGAATGTTAACTGTAAAACAAATTTTAAGCTATTACACTGAGGAAACATACAGGAATTTCCCCATGTTAGAACTATGAATCTTTCATAAAAATGTTTAAAATATATTTGGCACCAGAAATAATGATTTCTTCATGTTTTAAGCGAATTACTACTCATATTCCAGATTTACTACCCCAAAAGAAGTTTCCTGGGACAATAAATATTGAGGTTCACTATACAAAAGCAATTCTCTTTATTACGCATTACTGTGATTTTCTTAAATCCTCCTCTGCAATGGTAAATGAATGAAACTGAAGGGACCCATCAGGCCATATTTAATTTCAGTAAGAAACAACATATTAATAGACTAGGTAATACAAAACTAAACACCAGAATTATGAGAATACATAAAGTTATCCTCATTTTATCTTGCATCTGCCTTTAAGCCAAAAAGTCTTCACCATTATATCTGTAATTACATAAAAAACTAAGCATAGTCACTGAAAAACCTCAATGTGTGAATAACAGATCTTCACATTTAAGCAAATACTCTTCAACCACAGTTGCAATAACAAACTCTCAAAGTTTCTTTTTCTTTTACTATAATACAAACAATACAACACAAAAAAAGTCACAGACATTTGTATATATAAATAACAAACCTTATGGCTAGATTTTCTTTATGAACTACTAGTCTTAGACAAACACTTAAGGAGTTTATATTTAGAGATAGAATAAGAAAATAAAAGCAGGCCATACCTAGAAAATAAATCTGAATGTCAAATGAAATACACAAATATAAATAAAACCTCAATTTCCTACCTAGCAAAGTGCACAAAAAATAATAAATGAATAAATTCTAATTAAACTAGATGAATATATCCCTTGAAAAATTAAATGTAGTAAAAGAGTAACTTTCATAATTCTCTGTTAAATCCTCACAAACGTTCTCAGAAAAAATCTTCACATTTATTGCCTTTTCATCCTACAAATTTTATTTTCAAAACAGCAATAAACAAATCATTGTAAAAGTGTTTTCCACAGAATTTTAATAAAGCAGTCAAACTGGACAGGAGAAAGTAAAATGACTCCAAGCAGAGAAAAGCAATAAATTTATTGCTAGGAACTTTCAAAAGATTATTAGGTCTTTCTTTTTCTTTTTTATTTGAATGTGTATGATGAGAGAGAGGGATAGAATCCTGCTTAATTTTTTAATCAAGTGTAAGTTCCTAAAATCATTCAAGATCAGTTTCTTGGATGTTCTTTGACTTAGCCCTAACCACATACAACTCTACAGGGAACATAACTACCCCTAAAGAAAACAATAGGGAGTTAAAAGAGGCAAACAAGCAGGAAATGAAGAAAGACAACTTACTATTTCAGGAGAAAAAGACCTCACAAGTGTGAAATAATCCAAGATCAGGCTTGATCATATTAAAATAAAAATGGGGAGTTTACAAGAAAGAAAATGAATTATTTTTGCCAATCAGTAAAAAAATAAATAGGCAATTAGGCAAAAAAAAATACATTAGTCAATCTTATTGCTTTTTATAAATGCCTAAAAATTTAGAGTGGTTTTTCCGCCGATTTACATAACAGATAACCACTGTGCCCTGAAAATAAGAGGAAAATAATAATAAAATGTAAAAGAAAGCACCTTCTCAGACTAACCAAATACTAAAAGAGCTTTGAAGTTTAAAATATTGTCTGTCTAGCAGCTCTGATACAAACTTTCCAAAACATCTACTGAAACACCTAAGAAAAATGCAGGATGAAAACGTTAAACCTCATTATCAGGACAAAGAAAGTTCATATGCCACCAAAATTTCAAGGCTAAAGATCTCTATTAAAAAGGTTGGTCAATGGACCTTGTATACCACGCAGACAGCAAGCCTGAACAACAAAAATGATCTACTCAAATTCCCTATAGATCATTCAAATTCTACTATAGATCAAAAGTACAAGGTTTATACCAACCAGACAGAAACTAGGCAGCTAGCTGTTCTTCCACGTGTGTCTACAACATCATGGAGCAAACTGCTCCTATAACCCTTTCTTTCCCCATCTTCTAGGTGGTTTCAAAGGGTGTCTACAGGGGGGTTCCCTTGGACTCTTTCAGATGGTCCATGAGGTCAAAACTATTTTCATAATAAAGTTAAATAATTTACCCTTTTCACTATCACTCTCTTGTGAGTACACACTGTAGTTTTTCAGAGACTATATGACAGATGACATCACAAAAAACTGAATCCAGCTGTCTTCAATGAAGCCAGACATTCTTTAATTTGCAAAAAGGCAAAATAACACCACTCTTCACACTATATTGTTTTTTGCTTTAGAATATGTGGTAATTTTTCACAAAAATGTTATTTCTATTAATACTGGTTTACTGTTATTTTAAAATGAATATTTTCAGTTGTAATTTCTAATATGATAAATATCACTAGATATAATCCACATAAATAAAAAACTCTCCAGGGTCCTCAATAATTATAATGATTATAAAGGAGTCCTGAGACCAAAAGTCTGAAAACTGCTACTCTAGACAATCTAAGTCTCTTAAAGAACGTCACACTTCCTTTACTGATACCAACACCAAGTCCAAGAAAATAATTGGGAGGGAAGAACATGTGTATTGGTTTCATGTTCACTCATAAAGAAAGTGCAGTAGTTGAAAAAAAGACAGGAGGCTCCCGGAGAGCAGAACATATTGGAGACTAATATTCATATACTCCATCTGTTCAGAGGATCATGCAGTAGAAGACAAAGGAATATTCCATTTTACTCTAGCATAGTCCCAGCTAGACAAGTGACATGAATGTAAACTAGCATGCCAACTGAAATTTAAAGAGTGCACACAAGAACAATCTACAACCTTTAACATCTAACAAACATGAGGACTAAATGAATCTTCCATCATTAAAGGAAAGAGAAATATCATCATGAAAACTCATTGGAAAACTAAAGCTTTAAATAAATATAAATTCAATTTAAAAATTCCATTAAAAAGAAACTTTAAGAAAAATTTTGTATCCTCAATAGGATGCTAGAAGACAAAATCTCTCAAGAAAAAGAAAAACAGAAATAAAGTAATAAGAAAAGAACTAGATTAAAAAGAAGACAGGTAAAGCAAAAAGTAAATAGTGCAGAAAGGGTAAAAAAAAAAAAATCCACATTAGGGACAATAAACCAACATTACAGAAAATTAAATCTTTCATTTGAGACCAATCTCAAGATTTTCCAGAATGCAGGAGGGGGAAATGGGGGGAAAAATGGAATTGATATATTATATAAAAATAATCAATACCCAAGGTTACAATGTTAAGTACGTCCAAAGGAAGTAGAACACTTCAAGGAAAAGGGGCATTGAATACCCACAGGTCTTTCTTGAAAATGTACTTCAGTTAGCAATGCAGTTAAAGCTGTTATGTTAGGTTATGTACTTCACCCCCTCTAGTCAGAGACACCAATAAAATGACAGGAATGGAATTAACTCAGAACAATAAAAAGCAAGTGGGGGACAACTATTCAAAGATGAGAAAGATTTCAATAAATTTTTGAAATATAAAGAGGACAGAAACCTGTTGACATATAAACCAGAACACACCTACCAACAATGGTGGGAACTTCACTGAAGGAGAGGGAAGAGCTAATCATCAGTAAATTGACAGCTTAGGGGAACAACTCTGAAAATTGCTAGGCCATCAAACAAAAACAACAAAGATCACACATCACATAGCTACTGTATTCAGAGATTTGTGCCATTTGTGTTTCAGAATACAAACAACTATGTTCTAATGAACAGTTTAGGATATTTCAACTTTTTAAAAAACTAGCTTGTGGGGCGCCTGGGTGGCTCAGTTGGTTAAGCGACTGCCTTCGGCTCAGGTCATGATCCTGGAGTCCCGGGATCGAGTCCCGCATCGGGCTCCCTGCTCGGCAGGGAGTCTGCTTCTCCCTCTGACCCTCCTCCCTCTCATGCTCTCTGTCTCTCATTCTCTCTGTCTCAAATAAATAAATAAAATCTTAAAAAAAAATAAAATTAAATAAATAAATAAATAAATAAATAAATAACTAGCTTGTGTTCATAATCCCCTTCATTTAACAGTAGCAAATTCCAATGATACAAAGGCATATCTCCACAAAGAAACCGGAACTGTGATTCTGTTTACACTTCTTTTAGTCAAAAATAAATCTTATTAAGAGAGCTTAATGTCATCTCTAACAAAACCCATAAAACTGTCCAGTGCTTTAATCAAACCAAAGGCTTTCAAATTATTTCCCTGAGGTTGCAGCATGAACACTGATGCAGTTCTCTCCTTCTCCTCCTGTAAATCATCTCAGCAAAAAGATTTTTACGTGTGATTTTATTTCTCCAAGAAACTTTTTTAAGTAACTCAAGTTTTCAGCAAAACTCAGAGGCAAATATTAATCCACAGACTCTAAAACACAAATGTAGACTACAAAAAGTAGCTAGAATCCAAGAGAAAGGGGGCTAAAGGAAAGTTCAGAGTGTGGCTAGAACTAGCAGCAGATTCCAGAAACTGTGCATAAAAATACACTCCCTGAAAGTAAATGGCTTGCCCTTAAGTGCAAAAGTGAATTTCAATGTTTGAAATACTGAGTACAGAAACCAAATAAAAAGTGTTAGAGACAGAAGCACTCCAGCTCCCAGACGGGTTTAGAACAACGTATTCAGTGATTCTACTTAAAAGAATCACACAGAAAAGGCATACGTCTAGAACAAGCTTGACTGTGAACAAGCATGGCCAAAGTAAAGCTTTGGGTAATATAATCTGTACTCTCCTCCCACAGCAACCTTCTGCAAATAAGTGATCCAGGCATGTCTAATTTCTTAGATATGGGTAATATTAAGGGATCTGACACAGCATCAATACAAAAGTATTGAATGAAAGAGGTAGAAATGTAATACTAACAGTGCAACCTTGACAAAAAAATACTGCCCTACACAGGTGACAATTTACACTTTATCATGACTTCTTAAAAATTAATAAAACTCTCACTGCTATAAAGAAGACCAACAAAGCAGAAATATAAAGATTCAAGGAAAAAGATGGCAGAACAAATGAAAAGGGGGTATAAAAATGACAAAACACAGGAAAATAGTTCAAGGGAAAAAATCATCATACAGAAATGAAGGAATATAGAGAATATATAATAATACAGAACAAGGAGCAAAAGAATATAGATTTAAAGGACACAACAAAATGAAACAGAACAAAGGAAAAATAATTTAGAAGGGTCAGGGCATCAATATTAGATTTAGAGCAGTGGTTCTCAAAGTAGGGTCCCTGGACAAGCAGCTGCAGCTGCAGCTGCAGCTTCACTTGAGAATCTGGGAGGCAGTGCAAATTCTCACACCACCAGAGACTTACCAGACTCAGAAAATCTGGAAATGGAACCCAACAGTCTGCTTTAACAAGCCCTCCAAATAATTCAGATGCTCACTAAAGTCTGAGAACTGCTGCTTTGGAAGATGGAAAAGGAACAATATGAATACAGCCAAAATGTCCAACAAGAAAAACCAATCAATACATCACAAATATTTACAGATAAAAGCTAAGAAAACTTAAAACTTGAATCTGCATATTAAGAAGGGCATAAGTGCCAGAGAAAACTGACCTAGAACAGTCAACTCCAAGACATATCTAGGAAATTAGTGAACTTTAAAGATGAAGAAATAATCTTTTGAGCAAAGGAACAAAAAGATTAAGTTAATTAAAATGGAGGAAAAAACCCACAAAAAATCAGATGGCATCTTATTGCTTCACAACAACATTAAATATTACAAGACAGTGGGACACTCAAAGGTTAAGTGTGAGCCAGAGTTTTATATTCCTCCAAACGACCCTTCAAAAATAAAGGTTACAACAAGCAAACACTTTTGAATGAACATGCAAGAACTAAGGGACCACTGTTCTCATGAAATATTCTTGAGAAAACCACTAAGAGATAAACTTCAGCCAAGCAAGAATGGGAAAAGGAGTACTGTTATCAAAGCAGTAAAGCAGAATTAGCTGTAAAATAAAATAAATGTGGGGATTAGAAGGAAAGAACAGAGTGTAAATATCAACTATCCCAATAATATGAAAATAATATAAATAAAAACTGAAAGGAAAAAAGGGAGAAATGATGGGATGGGACTCCAAGTCTGCAATTAAATGTTAACAAATCAAGTAGTAGAAGTATATTTTACAGTAGGAAAATAATATTATTCATTAAAAGCTAATACTAGAAAAATGGGAGTAAAAGAGCAAAGACATTATGCACAGGCAGGGATTTACTAGGTAATAAAGAAATACAAAACTGAAGATATCATAGAAAGATATAATTATGAAATTAAACACTAGAACAAAATACAGACCATCCAAATACCAGAAAACCAGAAACACATGCACCCACACACATTTTAACAGCAGAATGAAAGACTTGTGGTAAACTATGAAAATAGAAAACATAGCACAATGACAGCACTGATACCCAACGTAACTATCACATGGATAAATGTAAATGGAATAAATCATCACTTTAAAAAATAAAAGAGTTAAACACATGTCCACATAAGAACTTGGACAGAAATGTTTATTGCAGCATTATTCATAATAACCAAAAAGGAAAAACAACTAAAAGTACCCATCAACTGAAGAATAGATAAACAAAATGTTATATATTCATATAATAAAATATTATTCAGCCATAATAAGGAATGGAATATTGATACATGCTACAACATGGATGAACCTTAAAAACATTAGGCTATGTAAAAGAAGCCAGTCACAAAACACCAAATACTGAATGATTCTGTTTCTATGAAATGTCCAAAATAGGCAAATCTACAGAGACAGAAAGTAGCCTGGTGGCTGCCAAAGGCTAAAAGTTTGGAAGAATTAGGGAATGGTTGCTAACAAGTAGAGTTTCTTCTGCAGGTGATGGAAAATGTTCTAAAGTTGTTTGTGGTAGTGACCACACAACTCTGAACTGCACTAAATTGAATTCACTGAAATTGTACATTTTGAATGAGTAGATTATATGATATGCAATTACATCTCAATAAAGCTTTTTAAAATTCTAAATAATAGAAGTGCTACAGTGTGGATCACAAAGGAAAACAAAACTTCACTGTATATAAAGCACATACCTAAAATAATATGATTCAAAAAATCTTTTAAATGGTAAGATGGACAGGGCGCCTGGGTGGCTCAGTTGGTTAAGCGACTGCCTTCGGCTCAGGTCATGATCCTGGAGTCCTGGGATCGAGTCCCGCATCGGGCTCCCGGCTCGGCGGGGAGCCTGCTTCTCCCTCTGACCCTATCCCCTCTCGTGCTGTTTCTCTCTCTCTCTCTCTCTCTCTCTCTCTCAAATAAATAAATAAATAAAATCTTAAAAAAAATAAATAAATAAATGGTAAGATGGACAAAGGCAAATACAAACAAAAAGAAATAAGGCTCACAATATTAGTCACAATCTTAAAAGTCAAGACAAAAACAAAGATTAAACAAGTACAAAAAAAAGTTTATAAGTCTAAGGAAGATAAATCCAAATGAATAAATAATTGTGAATTTATCATCACCAAAAAGCACTGTATTTATAGTATAAATATTCATGAAGAAACTTTAGAAGACATTATACTTAAACAAACAGACACTAGTATTAGGAGGCTTTCATTCCCCTCACTTAGTCCATAACAGATCAACTGAACCAAAAATAAGTATGAATATAAAGACTAAAATCAAAAACATAATTAGTAAGGTAACTCTGATTGACACATATCAAAATCTTTACCCTGAAATTATAAAAATAACATCTTTTGAAGGGTCTAAGAAACAGTCCAAAGAATTAATAACACCTTATAATAAGTTCCAAAAGGCAGAAAAATACAGATAATATTCTTGCATTAATACAATAAAATTTAAAATAACAAGTTCAGAAAATAAAAAGACTTCCACCTTGAAATTCAAAACTCTTTAACAAGCATTAAAAAAACAAAAAATAAACCAAAACTGCAGAATTCTTAAAAACATGACAAAAGTTACCCAATATCATATTCTAGTTATCAGACTATGGCAAGCTCAGAGGAAATTTTAAGCACTAATATCTGTAAGAAAAGAATGAGAATCAATGAATTCAGTGCCCAAACTCAAAAAGTTAAGAAAGGACAGGGTACCTGGGTGGCTCAGTCAGTTAAGCAACTGACTTTTTATTTCAGCTCAGGTATCATTAGTCATGAGATCAAGCCCCACGTCAGGCTCTGTGGTGGGCGTGGAACCTGCTTAAGATTCTCCCTCTCCCTCTGCCCCTCCTCCCACTCGCACATGCACGCTCTCTAAAATAAGTGAATAAATCTTAAAAAAAAAAAGCCGGTAAAGGACAATAAAAGAGCTACAAACCAAGATTAATAAAAATAAAAGTAGGTTTTACTTAGGAAAAGAGCAGAAATCAATAAGTGAAAGCTGATTTATTGTGGAGAGGAAAAACTTAAAATAGCCACCATTATTAAGAAAAAAGCAAAGAAACAAATATTCAACTAATAAATCCTGAGAGGAAATAACCACAAAAACAAATTTAAAGTCTTATAATTACTTTCCTCAACTCTATACAAATCATTTTAAAATATTAATAAAATGGGTATTTTACAAAGAATGATAATTTACCAAAACAGACTCCAGAAGAGAGAGAAAATCTAAACAAACTAATTTTCACAGGAGAAGTAGAGGAAGTCCAATATATCTGTTAACCCAACCGCAAAACACTAGGACCTAAATAGTTTCATGGGAAAATTCCACAAAACCCATCAAAACTAGGCAATTCCAATGCTATTAAAACTACTCCAGAACATAGTCAAAAAAAGAAAGAAAAAAAGAAAGAAAGCCTTACATTCTTTTTATGAAGCAAGTATAACATTGCAGTAAAAGTTAACCAAAGATTTACAGAACAGGATCATTTATGAACATCAATGCAAAAATCCTAAATAAAATGTTAGAAAAAAACTGGGCAGTACATCTTTTAAAAATAATATATTATGGAGAGATATTCCATGTTCATGAATAGGAAGACTCAATAATGCCAAAAAGTCAGTTCTTCCCAACTTGATCTATAGATTCAATGCAATCCCAATCAAAATGCCAGCAAATTATTTTGTGGATGCTGGCAAACTGACTCTAAAGTTTATATGGAGAGGCAAAAGACCCAGAACAACCAACATAATATTGAAAAGAAAGAAACAAAGTTGGAGACCTGATACTACCTGACTTTTTAAGATTTACTACAAAGATACAGTAATCAAGACAGTGTAGTATTAGCAAATGAATAGACAAACAGATCAGTAGACCAAAATACAGAACCTAGAAACACACCCACATAAATATAGTCAATTGATCTATGACAAAGGAGCAAAGCCAATACAATGGAGCAAAGACAGTTGGTGGCGCTAGAACAACTTAGTATCATATGCCAAAAAATGAATCTAGACACAGACCTTATGCCCTACACAAAAATTAACTCAAAATAAATCACAGACCTAAATGTAATAAAAAGTAGAACTATGAAACTCCTAGAAAATAACATAGGGAAAAACCTAGACAACCTTCAGTATGGTGATGCCTTTTTAGGTAAAATACCAAAGATATGATCCATGAAAGAAATAACTGATAAACAGGACTTCATTAAAATTACAAACTTATGTTCTGTGAAAGACAATGTCAAGAGAATGAGAAGACAAACCACATATTGGAAAAAAATATTTGAAAAAACACATCTAATAAGGACTCTTATCCAAAATATCTGAAGACTCTTAATACCAAAATGAACAACTTAATTAAAAAATAGGTCACAGACCTTAACAGACATCTCATCAAAGAAGATATAGAGATGAAAAATAAGCATATGAAAAGATACTCCACATCATATATCAGGGTAACAAAAATAGTAAGATACCACTATACACCTATTAGAATGGCCAAAATCTAAAACACTGACATCACCAAATGCTGAGAAGGAAGCAGAACAACAGGAAGTCTCATTCTCTGCTGGTGGGAACACAAAATGGTACAGCCACTTTGGAAAACAGTTTGGTGGTTTATCACAAAACTAAACATACTCTTACCATATGACCCAGCTATTGTGCTCCTTGGTATTTACCCAAAGAAGCTGAAAACTTATGTCCACACAAAACCTGCACATGGGTGTTTATAGCAGCTTTATTCATAATTGCCAAAACTTGGAAGCAACCAAGATGTCCTTCAGTAAGTGAATAGATAAATAAAAGGTGGCACATCCAAACGATGCAATATTACTCAGCACTAAGAACAAATGAACTATTAAGCCATGAAAAAGACAAGGGAGAAATTTAAAGGCACATTACTAAGTGAAAGAAACCAATCTAAAATAGTGTGATCCAAAAAATAAAATAAAGGGCACCTGGCTGGCTCAGTCAGTAGAACATGTAACTCTTGATCTCAGGATTGTAAATTCAAGCCCCATGTTGAGGGGTAGAGATTACTTAAAACTGAAATCTGTAAAAAAAAAAAAAAAAAAAAAAAAACAGGGGCACCTGGGTGGCTCAGTAGTTGAGCGTCTGCCTTCGGCTCAGGTCATGATCCCAGGGTCCTGAGATCAAGCCCCACACTGGGCTCCCGGCTCCACAGGAAGCCTGCTTCTCCCTCTCCCACTCCCCCTGCTTGTGTTCCCTCTCTCGCTGTGTCTCTCTCTCTGTCAAATGAATAAATAAAATCTTTAAAAAAATAAAATAAAATAATTAATTAAAAATAAATAAAATAGTGTGATTCCTACTATATGACATTCTGGAAAAGGCAAAACTAAAAAGACTTTACAAAAATCAGAAGACAGTGACTGGGAAAACAAGAGGGGCTGATTTTTGTGACTTTTTACAACCAGCGGGGCTCAAAGACTGGAGTTGTAGAGATCTATGGCAAGGCCGGTGTGGAGCCCAGTGGGTGCTGCAGTGCTCCTGTGGAGAAGGAGCGCAGAGAGCCCAGGAGCAGATGGCAAGATCTGAGGATCCTCTGGGACACACTGAAAGAGATGGTTCCCCCTTCTTGGAGTGCATCTGGGAAACCCGGCAGGTGCCATTTCTCTACCCTGCCCCTCAGCAGAAACTAACTTCAGTGAGCAGCACAGTGCCAACACTGGTGGCCTAACCAGCTTACACCAAGCCCTGGCCCCCTGCAGGCAGTTGGTGCTGCTTTTCTTGGGCAAGTATGCCTGAGAACCAGTGCAGCAGGCCCCTCCCCCAGAAGACCAGCACAAACCTCAGCAGGCACCACGTCTACTGACCACAGAGTTCTGCAAAGCTTCAGCTCTAGTGGAAAGAGTATCAGGTCTCTTTTAACAAACAGACCAGGGCACACCTAGTTAAAATCTGCCACACTCTGGCCAACGTCCAAACACTCCACAGTGCAGGCAAGGAGAAACTCTGCAGATGACTGGCCTGAGGGGAAGAGCAGTAAAAACACAGCAGCAGAGCGCACACAGCATACGCCAGAGACCCTTCCTGAAGCACAAGACCCTGGACAGCATATGACCTCTTCTTTCCTAACACACTGAAGAAGACACAGACCTAGACAAAATGCTAAGACAGAGGAATTCATCTCAAAAGAAAGAACAAGAAAAGGTCAGAGCCTGGGATCTAATTGAAACAGACAGAATTAATATGCCTGATCCAGAATTTAAAGGAACAATCATAAGGATACTAGCTGGGCTTGAGAAAAGCATAAAAGATACCAGGGTCCTTCACCACAGAGATAAAAGACCTAAAAACCAGTCAGGCCCAATGAAAAATGCAATAAACACAATTTGAAACCCCCTGGATATAACACCACAAGGATGGAAGAATCAGAGGAACAAATAAGTGATATAGAATATAAAATTATGGAAAATAATGAAGCTGAAAAGAAGCGGGAAAGAACAATATTGGATCAATGTAGACAGGAAACTCAGCAACTCCATAAAACATAGTAACATTCATATTATAAGAGTCCCAAAAGAAGAAGAGAGGGTAAAGGAGGCAAAAGATTTACTTGAGGAAATTATAGGTGAAAACTCCCTAATCTGGAGAAGGAAACAGGAAGCACAGAGAACTCCCATCAAAACCAACAAAAGCAGGCCAACAGCAATATATACTGTAGTTAAATTGCAAAATACATATATAAGGAAAAAAATCCTAAGAGCAGAAAGACAAATGTCCCTAACTTACAAGGGAAGACAAATAAGGTTAGCAGCAGATCTACCCACAGAAACTTGGCAAGCCAGAGACGATGGCATGATATATTCAACAAGCTGAATGGGAAAAATATGCACCAAAAATACTCTATCCAGCAAGGCTGTCATTCAGAATAGAAGAGATAGAGAGTTTCCCAGACAGGGCACCTGGGTGGTTCAGTCAGTTAAGCGTCTGCCTTCGGCTCAGGTCATGATCCCTGGATCCTGGGATAAAGCCTAAGCATCGGGCTCTCTGCTCAGCCGAGAGCCTGCTTCTCCCTCTCCCACTGCCCCCTGCGTGCTCTCCCTCTCTATCAAGTAAATAAATAAAATCTTAAAAAAAAAAAAAAGAATGGATACTATACTTTGTCAAAAGCTTTTTCTGCATCTGTTGAGAGGATTATATGGTTCTTATCCTTTCTTTTATTATGTGGTATATAAGGTTGATTGATTTGCAGATGTAGAACCACCCCTGTAGCCCAGGAATAAATCCCACTTGGTCATGGTGAATAATCATTTGAATGTACTGTTGGATCCTACTGGCTAGTATCTTGGTGAGAATTTTTGCATCCATGTTCATCAGGGACACTGGCTTGTAATTCTCCTTTTCAGTGGGGTCTTTGGTTTTGGAATCAAGGTAATACTGGCCTCATAGAAAGTTTGGAAGTTTTCCTTCCACTTTTTGGAACACTTTGAGGAAAAATAGGTATTAACCTTTCTTTAACTGTTTGGTAGAATTCCCTTGAGAAGCCATCTGGCCCTGGACTTTTGTTTGTTGGGAGATTTTTTATTATGGATTCAATTTCTTTGCTGGTTATTGGTTTGTTTGAGTTTTCTATTTCTTCCTGTTTCAGTTTTTGTAGTTTATATGGTTCTAGGAATTTATCCATTTCTTCCAGATTACCCAGTTTGTTGGCATTTAATTTTTCATAATACTCTCTTATAGTCATGTGTATTTCTGTGGTGTTGGTTGTGATCTCTCCTTTCTCATTAGTGGTTTTATTTATTGGGATCCTTTCTCTTTTCTTTTTCATAAGTCTGTATAGGGGGGTTCATCAAATTTTATTAATTCTTTAAAAAACTAGCTCCTGGTGTCACTGATCTGTTCTACTGTTTTTTGTTTGTTTCTATTTCATTGATTTCTGCTCTAATCTTTATTATTTCCCTTCTTCTGCTGGCTTTAGGCTTCATTTGTTGTTCTTTTTCTAGCTCCTTTAGGTGTAAGGTTAGGTTATGTATTTGAGATTTTTCTTGCTTCTTAAGGTAGGCCTGTATTGCTATATACTTCCCTCTTATAACCATTTTTGCTGCATCACAAAGTTTTTGGACCATTGTGTTTTCTTTTTTTTTTTTTTTAAGATTTTATTTATTTATTCATGAGAGACAGAGAGAGAAAGAGAGAGAGAGAGGCAGAGGGAGAAGCAGGCTTCCCGCAGAGCAGGGAGCCCGATGCGGGACTTGATCCCAGGACCCTGGGATCATGACCTGAGCCGAAGGCAGACGCTTAACCATCTGAGCCACCCAGGCGTCCTGTATTTTCATTTTCATTTGTTTCCATGTATTTTTAAATTTCTTCTTTAATTTCCTACTTGACCCATTCATTCTTTAGTAGGATACTCTTTGGTCTCCACGTATTTGTGGTCTTTCAAATTTTTTTGTGGTTGACTTCAAGTTTCATAGCGTTGTCGGAAAATATGCACGGTATGATCTCAATCTTTTTGTGCTTGTTGAGGCCTGATTTGTGACCTAGTATGTGATCTCTTTTGGAGAAATGTCCCATGTGCACTCAAAAGAGAATGTGTATTCTGCTGCTTTAGGATGAAATGTTCTGAATATATCTGTTAAGTCCATATGGTCCAATGTGTCATTCAAAGCCATTGTTTCCTTGTTGATTTTCTGCTTAGATCTATCCATTGCTATAAGTGGGGTGTTAAAGTCCCCTACTATTACTGCATTTTTATCAATGAGTTCCATTATGTTTATTATTATTTTATATATTTGGGTGCTCCCAAGTTGGGGGCATAAATATTTACAATTGTTGGATTTTCTTGTTGGATAGACCCCTTTATTATGATATAGTGCCCTTCTTCGTCTCTTGTTATAGCATTTTGTTTAAAATGTGGTTTGTCGGGACACCTGGGTGGCTCAGTCGGTTAAGCGTCTGCCTTCGGCTCAGGTCATGATCCCAGGGTCCTGGGATCGAGTCCCACATCGGGCTCCTTGCTTGGCAGGGAGCCTGCTTCTCCTTCTACCTGCTCTGCCTGCTGCTCCCCCTGCTTGTGCTCTCTCTCTCTGACAAAAAAAAAAATAGTGGTTTGTCTGATATAAGTATTGCTACTCAGGCTTTCCTTTGCCATCCATTTGCATGGTAAATATTTCTCCATCCCCTCATTTTCAATCTACGGGTGTCTGTAGGTCTAAAATGAGTCCCCTGGAGGCAGCATGTAGATGGGTCTTATTTGTTTTATCCATTCTGACACCCTCTGTATTTTGATTGGAGCATTTAGTCCATTTACATTCAGAGTAATTACTGATCTGAATTTAATGCCATTTCATTACTTGTTTTGTCATTGTTTCTGGAGATTTTCTCTGTTCCTTTCTAGTCTTTGTTGCTTTTGGTCTTTCTTTCCCACTCAAAAGGTGCCCTTTAATATTTCTTGCAGGGCTGGTTTAGTGGTCACAAACTCCTTTAGTTTTTGTTTGGGAAACTTTTTGATAAAAACCTCAACAAGGTAGGGATAGAGGGAACATACCTCAACATCATAAAGGCCATATACGAAGGCCCACAGCTACTATCAGCCTCAATGGGGAAAGACCCTCTAAGGTCAGGAAGAAGACAGGGACGTCCACTCTCCCCACTGTTATTTAACACAGTACTGGACGTCCTAGCTTCAGCAATCGGACAACAGAAAGAAATCAAAGGCATCCACATCAGCAAGGAAGAAGTCCAATTTTCACTATTTGCAGATGACATAGTAGTCTATGTAGAAAACCCAAAAGACTGCACCAAAAAAACTGTTAGAACTGATAAACAAATTCAGTAAAGTCTCATGATACAAATCAACATATAGAAATCTGTTGCATTTCTATATACCAGTAATGAAGCAGCAGAAAGAGAAGTCAAGGAATCGATCCCATTTACAACTGCACCAAAAACCATAAGATACCTATGAATAAACCTAAACAAAGAGGTAAAATACCTGTACTCTGAAAACTATAGAAGAACACTTATGAAAGAAACTGAAGATGACATAAAGAAATGGGAAAACATTCCATGCTCATGGATTGGAAGAACAAACATTGTTAAAATGTCTATACTACCCAAAGCAATCTATACATTTCATGCAAGCCCTATCAAAATACCACTAGCATTTTCCACAGAGCTAGAACAAACAATCCTAAAATTTGTATGGAACCACAAAAGACCCCAAATAGCCAAAGTAATCTTGAAAAAGAAAAGCAAAGCTGGAGGCATCACAACTCTGGACTTCAAGTTATAATACAAAGTTGTAGTGATCAAGACAGTACAGTAATGGCACAAAAACAGACACACAGATCAATGGAACAGAACAGAAAACCCAAAAATGGACCCACAACTGCATGATCAACTAATCTTTGACAAAGCAGGAAAGAATATCCAATGGAAAAAATACAGTCACTTCAACAAATGGTGTTGGGAACCTGGACGGCAACATGCAGAAGAATGAAACTGGACTACTTTCCTACACCATATACTAAAATAAATTCAAACTGGATGAAAGACATAAACGTGAAACCGGAACCATCAAAATCCTGAAAGAAAACACAGGCAGTAACCTCTCTGACATAGGCCATACCAACTTCTTACTAGATACATCTCCTGAGGCAAGGGAAACAAAAACAAAAATGAATTATTGGGACTTCATCAAGATAAAAAGCTTCCGTATGGCAAAGGAAACAATCAACTAAAAGGCAACCTTCAGAATGGGAGAAGATATTTGTAAATGACATATCTGATAAATGGTCAGTATCCAAAATATATAAAGAACTTATTAAACTCAAAAAAACAAATAATCTGGTTAAAAAATGGGCAGAAGACATGACTAGACGTTTTTCCAAAGAAGACATACAGATGGCTAACAGACACATGAAAAGATGCTCAACATCACTCATCATCAGAGAAATACAATTCAAAATTACAATGAGACACCACATCACACCTGTCAGAATGGCTAAAATTAACAACACAGCAAACAACAAATGTTGGCAAGGATGCCGATAAAGGGGAACCCTCTTGCACTGTTGGTGGGAATGCAAACTGGTATAGCCACTCTGGAAAACAGTGTGGAGGTTCCTCAAAAAGTTAAAAATAAAACTACCCTAGGATCCAGCTATTGCACTACTAGGTATTTATACAAAGGATACAAAAATACTGATTTAAAGGGATACATGCACCCCAATGTTTATAGCAGCATTATCAACAATAGCCAAATTATGGAAACAGGCCAGCTGTCCAATGACTAACAAATGGATAAAGAAGATGTAGTATATATATACAATGGAGTATTATTCAGCCATTAAAAAGAATGAAATCTTGCCATTTGCAATGACGTGGATGGAACTAGAGAGTATCATGCTAAGCAAATTAAGTCAGAGAAAGACAAATACCATATGACTTCACTTGTAGGTGGAATTTAAGAAACAAAACAAATGAACATGGGGGGCAGGGAAGCAAATCAGAAAATAGCCTCTTAACTATGGAGAACAAAATGAGGGTTGCTGGAGGGTAGGTGGGCAGGGGAATGTGTTAAATAGGTGATGGGTATTAAGGGCACTTGTTGTGATGAGCACTGGGTGTTGTATGTGTGATGAATCACTAAATTCTACACCTGAAACTAATATTACACTGTACTGTATGTTAACTAAATGGGATTTAAACAAAAACCTGAAACTAAAAAAAAAAAAAGTTGTGAACCTAAAACTACTCTAAAGAAATTATAATAATAAAGTCTTTAAAAATAATAACAACAATACATTAAGATTAAGTAGGGCTTATCATATCAGGATATATTTTCATATAATTCATGAGATAAACAAATCTAACAGAAAAAGATAACAGTATTATACCAATAGTACATAAAAAGCCATTTGACAACACTGAACACCTATTCTTTATCAGAAACAAAACAACTCAGTAAATATAGAGCCAGACACTTGTTTAACCTGATAAAATAGATTCCAGACTCAAAGGCAATATATTATACTTTGGAGAATCACTAGAAGCATTCCTATTCAAATCAAGAAGAAGACAAGGATTCCTATAACTATCACTAGAATTTAAAACTGTACTCATGCCTAACTGGATCAGATAAGAGAAAAATTAATGTATGAAAAATCTACAGAGGAAAACTATGTCTATTTATACTTAATATGATTAAATACTTAGAAAATCCAAGAGAATCAACTGTTATTACAAACAGTAACAAAATACAGTGAGAACTGTAAAAAATTAGTATACTAAAATTAACAGCTTTCAAATTTAAAAACTCATCTTGGGGGCGCGCCTGGGTGACTCAGTCGTTATGCGTCTGCCTTCGGCTCAGGTCATGATCTCAGGGTCCTGGGATCGAGCCCCGCATCGGGCTCCCCGCTCCGCGGGAAGCCTGCTTCTCCTTCTCCCCCTCCCCCTGCTTGTGTTCCCTCTCTCGCTGTGTCTCTCTCTGTCAAATAAATAAATAAAATCTTTAAAAATAAATAAATAAATAAAATTAAAAATTAAAAATTAAAAATTAAAACTCATCTTATATAAAAGGCATCTGCTAAAGTCCTACAGGTAACATCACCCTTAATGGTTAAAAACAAACTTTTCCTGCTCCAAAGAAAAGGAACAAATATGGCTGTTCACTCTCACTACTTCCATTCAACATTAAGAGGCTCTAGTGCCCCTTTTTCACAGATGACATGCTTGTCTATGTAAGAAGAGCCGATGAAATCTACAAAAAGCTAGTAGAGGAATAAGTGAGTTTAGCAAGACTGCAAGAAAAAAATTAATATACAAAAATCAATGTATTACTATACATTATCAACAATTAGAAACTGAAATTTTTTTAAATACTATTTATATCAAACAGTATGAAATAAATCTGAAAAAAGTCAGATGAGTAAAACCTGATCCTTAAAACTACAAAAATGTCTGAGAGAAATTAAAGACCTCTAAAATAAAAGGAGAGAAATACCAGGTTGATGAACTGGAAAACTCAACATTGTTAGGGTATCAATTCTTCCCCCTAAATTGACCCATATATTCAAAGCAATTCCAATCCAAATTCCAGCATGCACTTTGTAGATACTGACAAGCTTATTCTAAAATTCATATGAAAATGCAGAGGCCTAGAATAACCAAAACTTCAAAAAAGAAGTACAAAGTTGGAAGATAATCCTGTCTCATTCAAGATTTCATTTGAAAAGTAATCAAGATAGTATGGTGCTAGTGTAAAGACAGACAAACACAATCAAGGGAACAGAACAGAGACTAGAAAAAGACCCAAACATATGACAACTTAGTTTTCATAAAGGTGCAAGAGCAACTCAATGAAAAAAGGACAGTCTCTTCAATAATTGGTGCAGAAACAATCAGATATTCATATGCAAAACAAATAAATAAAAATCTACCAAATGACTAAAAACAACTCAAAATGTCTAAGCTATGGAATAAATTATAGTACACTGATAAGATGGAAATCTGCACATCTGTTAAAAAAATGATCTCTACATACCAATAGGGCAAGGGGACTTGAAATATATTGTTAAGTAAAAAAAAGCAAAGCATAGAACAGTGTGTTAAGAAACACCTCTTGGATAAGGTTGGTAAGAATATTAATAAATGTATTTGCTTATATATGCAGAGGAAAATTCTGACGGATACAGTTAGTGCTAATGGCAACAGTTATTCTTCTGAGGTGATGAATAGGAAACTTTCAGAGAAACTTTGCTGCATGACTCTTAACATTTTGTAAACCATATTAATCCATTTAAATAATTCTTTTTTAATTGGCCTTCAAGCTGTAAATACAAATAAGTTGTAATTTATATGCAAGGGCCAATACCGAATTGAGTGGATATGAGCAGAAGCAGGTAAGATACAACAAAAATTTACATCATCTAGCATGTGGGATTATGCTAGAAAGTAGCTTAAAACACGTAATTGCATATGTTGCTATACTTCTTATATTATTCTCTCATAGCCACTCTTCTCCAAAACATAATTTCATGCACATTTTTACTGTCAGATACTATGTAGCGGTTAAAAATAAATGGCAAACCTCTAAGCACTGACCTGGAAATATTTCCAAGCCACAATATTAAGTGAAAAAAACAACAATCCAAAAAGATTCAGTATGAGCATTTTAAGTATCAAAACAACAGGAAGAAATAAAACTCTCAATATATGTGTGTATGCAAATGAATTTTTTAAATCAGAGTATGCACCAACCACTGGTGACCTTCAGAAGGCCTAACAGGTGATTTTCACACTATACCATTCTTTACTGTTGATAGCCTTCTAAAAAACATAACATAGATCGTGAATCAAAAATTATTATGAGAAACAAGAAAGTAACCCAGTTTAAGTTTCTACCACTGAGAATCTTACTCTGGAGAAGACTTGGGAATTGTACATGTTTGTCCAGAATAGTGCTATATTCAATTAAAATAATTTCTGAAAAAATCAAGACAACTGGGCAGTAAAATGTCATTCATATTCCTCTCACAAGCTGAATTATGACACACTGTAAGTACTAATTAAAAAATTTTACCTTTCTTGAAGTATAGATGTCAAAAAATGGCTTATTTCTGACACTAAATGGTTCCTGTGTTTTGTCAATGAGCCCAGTCTTCATTTTTTCATGTCGAGGACTTATTATTTCTCTTTCTATACACTGCAGACGAATATTAAAATCACAATCTCCAACTGGCTGTGCCTGAATTAAATGAGACAATTATTTAAATTTCAACACTGAAAACTATCTTATCAGCATAATTATTAAGGCTGTCACAGTATACATAGCAGTCTATGTAAAGAGCATCCTTTGGAGTTGTCCAATGCACAGCCCGCACAACCACACATGCCAGTCCTGATTTCACTAAACACACCTAAACACATACACGGTTGTTTATTTTAAAATTGTAAGTGCATAAAATAGTATGGGAGAGTGGCATAAATCTTCTCTAATATAAGTCGGTCTGAAGTTTTCACATCTGAATTAAAGTACTAATATACTCACTAATCATTTTATTATTTGAATCAGTAAAATTATATGAATTAGTAAAATCTGTATAAAACTACAATCCACATAATTCAGGAAAGTATAAGCAAATAACACATCAGAATAAGCAACACAATCACTTTGTTGCTTAAAGCACTAATGCTTTACAGACATCAATAAGTAAAAGATAATTATTAGACAAATACATGCTCGACTCTAAAAACTAATATAGAACAAAGTCTCCATAATATACTCAATTATAGTTATAAATAAAGTTCTCCATATATAGTATATATACAATATGGTACATATATGTGGTACAAATGATTCGAACCATAAAGTAAAAAGTGCATAGACTTTTTCTGTAAATTGAAGGTAGAGGCTTACCCTATCTTAATGGCATATAATAATACAGCCTCTAACATTTCATCTGGGTGACAGTAACCGTCCAGATTAATAGCATCACCTCATATCAAGTACCCCTCTTCTTTACTTTGCAATTGGACACCCTTCCATAAATTTTTCTCACCTTTTCCTCTTCTTCCTCTTCTCTAATCTATACTACTCAACTAACATTTACACAACCCAGTGTTTCCAAATAGGTAGGTGACAGTATTTGCTTAAGCTGTGGACATTAAATATGCCTTAAGGAGGATCTTTTCTATTGGAAGGATGACAATTTTTATACTCAGCAAAGAATAAGGAGCAAAACAAAGCAAGTAAGCCCTAGGTACGAGGTAGTTTATGTTCCCTTTACACAAAGGCATACAACTGTTTGCAAAAGGTATGTATTGAGGAAACATCAGTAAATAATCACAAAGTCCATGTGTAATCTTTTCCATGTCACCTACATCATCAATAAGGTTAAAAAACCTAAAATATTAGGCTTATTTATTTGACCGATTAGATGAATTCAGACCCCTATAAAGTTAATGTGGAACAAGCAAGTCATCTGTTTTTTTTTAAAAATAGTCTAACAATTGTCTAAAAATACTTAAGTAGTCTAAATTCTCTCCTAAATACTTTTCACTTAAAAAAATATATATACAGTGTGTGTGTGTACACACACACAGACACACACAAATCAAAACAACAAGAAAAAATTGAAAGCAAGTTCACCTTCAAATCTATGCTGCCTATAGGAAAGGAAGCATTTGTTAGGTAGATGTTAAATCACTGAAAACAGACAACAGAAAGAACTCAGTAACTACTAACTAACTTGCTTCCTAGTTTTGAATTCTTTCTCACTTCAAAATACTACCCATGTTGCCACTGGAGTTATCTTTCAAAACAATGAAAGTGTGATCCTATCATTACCCTAACTAAAACCCTTCAAAAGTACCCTATTACATCCAGAACTAAGCTAAAATGCCTTATTCAAGTCACCTGGCCCCCTATTCAACAATCTATTCACATTTCTTGCTGTGTCCCACATCCCACCACACATCAAGTACACTAATAACCTCGAATGCTCATGACCTCCATGATTCTATCCTTCAAAATTAATCCATGTAACTTTCTCTATCTGCAAGTCCACACTTCTATGAGTCAACTTTACCCTGGTTAAACTGAAATATTCTCACCTCTCTAGTACCTTTCATATATTCCAGTATCTCTAATATACCTTTACTGTTGTTATACTATTATAATTATTTCTTTACATTTATTTCTCATCCATAAGATCGATGGTCCACAAATTTCTTTTGATTTTGTACCCAATCTAAGTACATATCCTAACAAATGCTTACAATTTATGCACGTTAATTTTTAATGAGCTGCATACAAGTACAACTGTGTATGTTATAAAACAGACAAAAATTGAATAAACAGACAAAAAATAAACAAAAGTTCTACTTTCTTCCCCAATCCCACTGCTGAAATGGCCTTCTTTGGAGGCCAATGTACTGAATTACGAATTCCCTGAAGGCAAGAAATTATGTCTTATTCATCTGTGTATATCCAATATCTAGAACAACAGTTGACATATAAAAGATGATCAATGAAATTCTTGCTGGACAAAATAAACTAAGGGAACTAAAAAGATTTTAACTATTTTTTCAAAACATCATTTTTTTCTAATAGTGACCTTGATTTGGTGATTCAAAATAAGCTGATTAATCATAACGGCTCAGTAAATTAAAGAATTAAATATATGATGCTTTCGATTATAAATATATCCTAATATCAGAAATGTGAGGGAAATGTGACTTTAAAATCAATGAAATATGGCAATAGGCACTCAACAAATACTTATTGAGTAAATAATTATAGACCTAGTAAAAGCATAACTTAATAATTTTTACAGCAAAATATGGATGAATTTCCTAAACAAGACACAAAATCACAAACTTTGAGAAGGTCTAGTAAGTCTGATTTCATGAAAATGAAAAACTCCCCCGTGCATCAATAGATACTAATTTGCAAAAGATACTGTTTGTCACATACATAACCAAAAAAGGATTAGAATGAAGAAAAGATAATTCCTACACATTAAGAAGATTGACAACCAAATAGAAAAAATAGAAAATTATTCGAACTTACAATTAAATCTCAAAAGAAAAATCCAAACAAGTAAAAATGAACGTATGAATCAGGCTTAACTTCATTAGCAACAATGGAAAAGCAAATTAAAACAAGATCAGATGCCATTTCACACATATCCAATTAGCAAAAATTTTAAACTCTGATAATACCAACTGTGGTAAGTTGTTACACCTACTTCTGAGAGGAATTCAGCAATGTAGCAAATACACCTGAAGTTGCCAATTCAGTCAGAATCTCTATGATGTAGGTAGGGGTGAGGAACTGTACTTTTAAAAACACCTCAGGTGCTTACATCCCAAGAATGAGAATTGTCCTAGAGAAATCTGATGTATGCACACAAGAATATATAAACTGTTTAATAGTAGTATAACAGCAAAATATGGAAACTCAAATGTTCACCAAAAGGAAAAAAGACAAATTCTGTATATTTATACAAAGCAATACTCAATAGTAATTAAAGGGAATGAACTAAACCTATCTGTATTAATACAGAAAATCTCAACAAAATAATGTGGAGTAAATGCTCGGTACCACAGTACAGTACGGTATTTATATAACACTATGAACTTGCACAACAATACCACATATATTTTATGGACACACACATAGGTAGTAAGGTTATTAAAAACATTCATGGAAATAATAAACATCAAATATAGGGTAGAAGTTGCTTCTGGGTAAGAGGGTCAAAAATAGAATAAGTGAGGTGTGCATGAGAAACTTCTACTGGATCTGTAATGATTTATTTCTTATTAAAAAGAAAGTGGAGTAAAAATGACAAAATGTTAAGCTTTAACAAATCTGGTGGTTAGTACATGTGTATTCCTCATATTATTCTCTATACTTTTGTATACTCTGAAATGTTTCATATTTTTTTAAATTAGAAGGCTGTTGTCAAAGACAAAGTTCCCAGGCTAAGAAGTGAACCTGCACAGAACACATATTAAAGCAGAGCTCAGCGTCAAAAGGCACAGGAGACAAAACTCCCACATTCACAACAAAACAATGCCACCCCAACCCTTTATGTCTCATTATGGGCCAATGAACATTATTCCAAAATCTATGATAAGAGTAAGCCAATTCTGGAAAGCATTACTTCTGAGGCATTTAGTAATCACAAACTGATGAAATTAAAATTTGATGGTTTCTGACCTTGAGTCTCTTAAATAGGAAATGGTTTGAAATCTATAAATTCAACAGAAAATTAAATACGTACATTGAAAATTTTCAGGAAAAAAATGCCTTTAAAGTGGAATAATGCAATCCTGAATCTCAATACTGTAATTTAAAATATATACCCAAAAAGGAACTTTAAAAAATTTTTGTTATAAATCTTCAAAATCCTAAAACTTAAACTTTTAATTCCAGAATTCTTAATTGCTTTCAGTCTAGTTTGAATACTAAATGACTATGCAATTTGAATAATACATGTCTAGAGGAATGATTATACCTTTTCATAGATGTACACTACTGAAAGAGTTTCTCACATTTACAGAAGTCATCTTGTACCGCCTAAATAGACACTGATACTATAATTAAACGTAAACAGGCAGATTCTTGGCTTGTCTAAAACTATAGGAAAGGGATAGAAAATATAATTCCCTTTTTTTATATCTATTTATAACAGAATTTTATATTTTGTTTTTAAGTTTCCTGCCTGTACTCATGAATAACATATTTGTGTCCCCAAGTTATACATTCAATACCCATAATCAGTTTCTCTCTCTCTCTTTTTTTTAAGTGATAGTAATAAAATCTGTGGACTCCTTTTTTTAATCGTGTACAGGATAACTAAAACCAAGAGTTTCCATCTTAAAAAAAATTCTTATTTTATCAGTTAAACTATCTTTCTTTACTCACTTCAAGTATCTAACAAAATCTAAAGACAAAGGAATGTGCAAAATTATTATTAAAGTATCAAATGAGTAACTAGAGTCACAATTTTTCTTTCCTACTTCTCTAAGGCAGTAACACTTTTTATTTGTAAAAACATTATCTGTTATCTCAGGGACAATTTTTATTTTATAAATTATATTAAAGGTACTTACATTGAATTTAATTATGTCATATATCAAATATCTAGGAACGGCCTGTCCATTTACTCTGTCAATAATCATTTCCTTGAAAGAGAAAAGAAGGTTAAGTTTCTTCATACTTTAATGGCAATTTCTTCAATTTGATTCAAATAAAACATACACAAAGAAAGCACATAAACCATATATATACAACCTGATAAAACATTAAAATGAACACACTTATACCCAGATCAAATCAATAGACTGTCAACATCCCCAAACTCCCTGTCATCAATTTACTCTGTATTGAAGTAAAATATGACAATATCTCATTATGTTTTTCTACTTGAATTGCTATGCTATATTTTGTTTTATGTTTGAGTTCCTAAGCAACTATCAGAACAAAGAAACTACAAATTTTAAATTCCAAATATGAAGAATATTTTTTTAAATAATTCTGTGTGGCACCTGGGTGGCTCAGTTGTTGAGGGGTCTGCCTTCGGCTCAGGTCATGACCCCAGGGTCCTGGGATCGAGCCCCCAGTCGGGCTCCCTGCTCAGCAGGAGGCCTGCTTCTCCCTCTCCCACTCCCCCTGCTTGTGTTCCTGCTCTTGCTATCTCTCTCTGTGTCAAAGAAATTAATAAAATCTTTTTTAAAAAATCATTATTGCTTTAAATTTTGTTATAGGCCACTACATCACAAAATTTGTAGGTATAAATGGTGCCCTTATTGTAAAATATATTCCCCATGCAACCCATGCAGTCTTTCTTGGTCCCATGTCTCTCTACTATGATCAAACAGAACAGGACAAGAGAATATATTACATATATAGCCATGAAGTGAAGAAAAAAAAAAAAAAAACTTAAATTCTGCTTAGAATTATTTTAAAATTATTAAAAGATAGGGGTGCCTAGGTGGCTCAGTCATTTGAGTGCCTGACTCTTGGTTTTGGCTCAGGTCGTGATCTCATGGGTCATGGGATCGAGCCCCACATACGGCTCCACACTCAGTGGTGAGTCTGCTTGGAGATTCTCTCCCTCTGTCCCTCTCCCTGCTGTCTCTCTCTCTCTTCCCCACACTCTAAAATAAATAAATCTTTTTAAAGAAAGATTATAGGTATATAATGTAGTATTTCATAAAATTTTAATTCTTAATACATTTTGACCTAATATTATTTTTCTTTCCTCATATTCTTCCCAGGAAACTACGCAGGGTTTTTCTTAACTAATTCCATGACAGAAAATCCACAAAAAACACCTAAAATTACAAAGAACACAGTGATGTAGGACAGATATACTTTGTTAAGAAACTATAATTAATTAATTACTTTCCCAAATACGTATTTGTTAACCTGCAGACATTTATGGTTATCATCCTGAACCCAACACATGGCATAAACTGAATCACTTTATTATCTTACACTGTTTACTAAATATTTTTACTTAAATACTTGTATCTGAGAATTTTATAAACCATCAAGATGGCACCAAAAACAGGTTTCAATTCATTGTTATTGTCAAAAGTGTGTGGATGGAAATTAAGTGAACTTCCAAGTTCAGATAACAGACATCACAGAATTTCTCTCCCAAATTATCTGATGAAATGAGCAAAAACATGTATTTCTTTGAACATTAAAAAATGGCAAAACGGAAAATTTATTATCAGCAAGCAAAACAAGTAAAAATAAATATACAAGTAACAATTAAAAACTGAAAACTACCAAGACTGTGGTAAAACAAAAAGGCACAGCAGGGTTCAGCTCCAAGCCCACTAAACCCCGAGAAGCCCTACTTGTCAACTGACAAATTCTTGATAATTGTCACTATTACACTCAAATATAGATAGAAACAAATTCAGCAGTTATTCTTGTCTTCTTTTTTTCTCTCTTCTGATTGGAGTAAAAAAAATAGCACAATACTCTGTGCCTAAAGAAACACTCCTGGACTCCACAATGAATTGAAGAAATAACCTGAGCATTACTGGAATGATATATGGCTCCCAATTAGCTGAAGAAAACATTCGCTAAAAGCTTTTTAAAAAGAACAGAACCCAGGGATTCTAACAAAAGACCCAATAAACTAGGCTGAGCTCTTCCCAAATGACCTCCCCACCACAATGTCCCTCTTCCCCAGAGCTGCCATCATTACCCTAGGTTACAGAAAAGTAGATAAACATAAAATACCTCAGCTTAAAACTTAGTTAAGAAAATTGGAACCCTTCTGTACTGTTGCTGGGACTGTAAAATGGTAAAACCACTATGAAGAGTGGTGTGACAGTTACATCAAAAAGTTAAAAATAGTACCTCCATAGGATCCAGCAATCTCACCTCTGGGTATATATCCCAAGAACTGAAAGCAGGGTTTTGAAGAGATATTTGCACATCCATGCTTACAACATCATTATTCCAACAGCTAACAGGTGGGAGCAGCCCAAATATCCATCAACAGATGAATGAATGAATAAATGTGGTATACAGATGTAGCAGAATGTTATTCAGCCTTGAAAAGAAATCTATCACATGCTGCAACATGAATAAACCTTGAAGACACTATGCTAAATAAAATAAGCCAGTCACCAAAAAGGCAAATCCTATATGACTTCACTTACATGAGGTATCTAAAGTAGTTAAAATCACAGAAATAGAAAGTAGCATGATGTTCTCACAGGCATACAGGTAATGAGAAGCTATTTAATAGGTACAGAGTTGGAGTTTTACAAGATAATGTTCTGGAGAGCTGTTGCACAAAAAGGTGCATATAGTTAACACTACTGAACTGTATCCTTAAAAATAGTTAAGATAGTAAATTTTATGTTATGTGGTTTTACCACAATTATAAATTTTTTAAAATTTTTAATAAAATCCAGTTAGGAAGGAAAAACAGATTCCCTCTTCTAACCAAACTGGAGAATCAGGAATTAGATTTACCATCCCGCCGGAAACAACCAAATGTGGACAAAATAGAGGAAGCAATGATTTTCAAGGCACTAGACATCCAACAACAAAGGACAATAATCTTCTGATTTGTTTAGTGTATATTTTTCCGGGGTCGATGTTACCATTTTAGCATTTTGTTCTCTCATTCACCTATTCTACTCTGGACAAAATGACAAGATGGAAAAACTCACCTCAAAAAAAAAGAACAAGAGGCAGTATTGAATGCCAGGGACCTAATCAATTCAGACATTAGTAAGACGATGGAACAGGAGTTCGGAATAACGATTATAAAGATACTACCTGGGCTTGAAGAAAGCATAAAAGACACTGGAGAATCCCTTTCTGGACAAATAAAACAACTAACATCTAACCAAGTTGAAATCAAAAAGACTATTAATGAGATGCAATCAAAAATGTGGAGGCTCTAACTGCTAGGATAAATGAGGCAAAAGAGAGAATTAGTGATATAGAAGATCAAATGATGGAAAATAAAGCTGAGAAAAAGAGAGATACACGCCTACTGGATCACAAGGGGAGAATTCAAAAGATAGGTGAAACCATAAAGTGAAACAATATTAGAATAATTCGGATGCCAGAAGAGAGAGAGGGGCAGAAGGTATAATGGAGCAAATTACAGCAGAGAAGAACTTCCATAATTTGGGGGAGGAAACAGGCATCAAAATCCAGGAGGCACAGAAACCACCACTCAAAATCAATAAAAATAGGTCAACACCCCAACATCTAATAGTAAAACTCACAAGTCTCAGAGACAAAGAGAAAATCCTGAAAGCAGCTCAGGACAAGAGGTCTGTAACTTCCAACGGTAGAAATATTAGATTGGCAGCAGACCTATCCACAGAGAGTTGGCAGGCAAGAAAGGACTGGCATGATATATTCAGGGTGCTAAATGAGAAAAATATGCAGCCAAGAATACTATATCCAGCTAGGATGTCATTCAAAATAGAAGGAGAGACAAAAAGCTTCCAGGACAAACAAAAACTAAAAGAATTTGCAAACACCAAACCAGCCCTACAAGAAATATTGAAAGGGGTCCTCTAAGCAAAGAAAGAGCCTAAAAGTAACATAGACCAGAAAGGAACAGAGACAATATACAGTAACAGTCACCTTAAAGGCAATACAACGGCACTAAATTCATATCTTTCAATAGTTACCCTGAATGTAAATTGGCTAAATGCCCCAATCAAAAGACACAGGGTATCAGATTGGATAAAAAAACAAGACCCATTGATATGCTGTCTGCAAGAGACTCATTTTAGACCCAAAGACACCTGAAGATTTAAAGTGAGGGGGTGGAAAACCATCTACCATGCGAATGGGCATCAAAAGAAAGCTGGGGTGGCAATCCTTATAACAGACAAATTAAATTTTAAACCAAAGACTATAATAAGAGAAGAGGAAGGACACTATATCATAATTAAAGGGTCTATCCAATAAGAAGCTCTAACAATTGTAAATATTTATGCCCCTAACATGGGAGCAGCCAATTATATAAGCCAATTATTTAAAAAATCAAAGAAACACATCAATAATAATACAGTAGTAATAGGGGACTTTAACAACCCCCTCACTGAAATGCACAGACCATCTAAGCAAAAGATCAACAAGGAAGTAAAGGCTTTAAATGACACACTGGACCAGTGTGTCTTCACTGATATATTCAGAACATTCCATCCCAAAGCCACAGAATACACATTCTTCTCTAGTGCCCATGAAACATTCTCCAGAACAGATCACATCCTGGGTCACAAATCAGGTCTCAACCAGTACCAAAAGACTGGGATCATTCCCTGCATATTTTCAGACAACAATGCTTTGAAACTGGAACTCAGTCGTAAGAGGAAAGTTGGAAAGAATTCAAATACATGGAGGCTAAGGAGCATCCTACTAAAGAATGAATGGGTCAGGGGCGCCCGGGTGGCTCAGTCGTTAAGCGTCTGCCTTTGGCTCGGGTCGTGATCCCAGAGTCCTGGGATCGAGCCCCGCATCGGGCTCCCTGCTCAGCTGGGAGTCTGCTTCTCCCTCTCCCTCTCCCCCTGCTTGTGTTCCCTCTTTTGCTGTGTCTCTCTCTGTCAGGTAAATAAATAAAAATTTAAAAAGAATAAAAAAGAATGAATGGGTCAACCAGGAAATTAAAGAATTTTAAAAATTCATGGAAACAAATGAAAATGAAAACACAACTGTTCAAAATCTTTGGGATGCAGCAAAGGTGGTCCTAAGAGGAAAGTATATAGCAATATAAGCCTTTCTCAAGAAACAAGAAAGGTCTCAAATACACAATCTAACTCTACACCTAAAGGACCTGGAGAAAGAACAGCAAATAAAGCCTAAACCAACCAGGAGAAGAGAAATAAGAAAGATTAGAGAAGCAATCAATGAAATAGAAACCAAAAGACCAGTACAACAGATCAATGAAACTGGGAGCTGGTTCTCTGAAAGAATTAGTAAGATTGATAAACCCCTAGACAGACTTATGAAAAAAAAAAGAGAGAAAGGACCCAAATTAATAAAATCATGAATGAAAGAGGAGAGAGCACAACCAACACCAAAGAAATGCAAACAATTATAAGAACATACTATGAGCAACTATATGCCAGCAAATTAGATAATCTGGAAGAAATAGATGCATTCCTAGAGATGTTATCAACTACCACAACTGAAACAGGAAGAAACAGAAAACGTGCACAGACCCATAAACACTAAGGAAATTGAAGCAGTAATCAAAAATCTCCGAAAACACAAGAACCCAGGGCCCGATGGCTTCCCAGGGGAATTCTACCAAACATTTAAAGAAGGATTAATACCTATTCTTCTGAAGCTGTTTCAAAAAATTGAAATAGAAGGAAAACTTCCAAACTCATTTTATGAAGCCAGCATTACCTTGATCCCAAAATCAAAGACCCCATCAAAAAGAACTACAGACCAATATCCCTGATGAACATGGATGCAAAAATTCTCACCAAAATACTAGCCAGTAGGATCCAACAGTACATTAAAAGGATTATTCACCATGACCAAGTGGGATTTATTCCTGGGCTGCAGGTTTGGTTCAACAACTGCAAATCAATCAATGTGATACAATACATTAATAAAAGAAAGAACAAGAACATATAATCCTCTCAATAGATGCAGAAAAAGCATTTGACAAACTACAGCATGCTTTCTTGATTAAAACTCTTCACAATGTAGGGATAGAGGGAACTTACCTCAATATCATAAAAGCCATCTATGAAAAGCCCACAGTGAATATCATCCTCAATGGGGAAAAACTGAGAGCTTTTCCCCTACGGTCAGGAAGACGGCAGGGATGTCCACTATCACCACTGCTGTTCAACTAGTACTAGAAGTCCTACCCACAGCAACCAGACAACAAAAAGAAATAAAAGTCATCTGAACTGGCATAGAAGAAACCAAACCCTCACTCTTTCCCGATGACATGATACTCTATGTGGAAAACCCAAAAGACTCCACCCCAAAACTGCTAGAACTCATACAGGAAATCAGCAAAGTGGCAGGACATAAAATCAATGCACAGAAATCACTTGCATTTCTATACACTAACAATGAGATAGAACGAAGAGAAATTAAGGAATCGATCCCATTTACAATTGCATCCAAAACCATAAGATATCTAGAAATAAATCTAACCAAAGATGCAAAGGATCTGTATTCAGAAAACTACAGAACACTCGTTAAAGAGATGGAGGAAGACACAAAGAAATGGGAAAACCTTCCATGCTCATGGATTGGAAGAACAAATATTGTTAAAATGTCTATGCTACCTAGAGCAATCTACACATTTAATGCAATCCCTATCAAAATACCATCAACTTTTTTCCCAGAGCCGGAACAAATAATCCTAAAATTTGTATGGAACCAGAAAAGACCCCAAATAGCCAGGTGAATGTTGAAAAAGAAAACCAAAACTGGGGGCATCACAATCCCGGACTTCAAGCTCTATTACAAAGCTGTCATCATCAACACAGTATAGTACTGGCACAAAAACAGACACGTAGATCAATGGAACAGAATAGAGAGCCCAGAAATGGACCCTCAACTCTATGGTCAACTAATCTTTGATAAAGCAGGAAAGAATGTCCAATGGAAAAAAGTCTCTTAAACAAATGATGTTAGGAAAATTGGACAGCCACATGCAGAAGAATGAAACTGAACCATTTCTTTACACTACACACAAAAATAGACTCAAAATGGATGAAAGACCTAAATGTGAGACAGGAATCCATCAAAATCCTTGAGGAGAACACAGGCAGCAACCTCTTTGACCTCAGCCGCAGCAACTTCTTCCTAGAAACATCGCCAAAGGCAAGGGAAGCAAGGGCAAAAATGAACTACTGGAACTTCATCAAGATAAAAAGCTTTTGCACAGCAAAGGAAACAGTCAACAAAACCAAAAGACAACCGACAGAATGGGAGAAGATACTTGCAAATGACATATCAGATAAAGGGCTAGTATCCAAAATCTATAAAGAACTTATCAAACTCAACACCCAAAGAACAAATAATCCAAGAAATGGGCAGAAGACATGAACAAACATTTCTGCAAAGAAGACATCCAAATGGCCATCAGACACATGAAAAAGTGCTCAACATCACTCGGCATCAGGGAAATCCAAATCAAAACCACAATGAGATACCACCTCACACCAGTCAGAATGGCTAAAATTAACAAGTCAGGAAACGACGGATGTTGGCGAGGATGCAGAGAAGGGGAACACTCCTACACTGCTGGTGGGAATGTCAGCTGGTGCAGCCACTCTGGAAAACGGTATGGAGGTTCCTCAAAAAGTTGAAAATAGAGCTACCCTACAACCCAGCAATTGCACTACTGGATATTTACCCCAAAGATACAAATGTAGTGATCCGAAGGGGCACGTGCACCCCAGTGTTTATAATAGCAATGTCCATAATAGCAAAACTAGGGAAAGAGCCTAGACGTCCATCAACAGATAAATGGATAAGGATAATGTGGTGTATATATACACGATGGAATATTATGCAGCCATCAAAAAAAAAAAAATGAAATCTTGCCATTTGCAACAATGTGGATGGAACTAGAGGTTACTATGCTAAGCAAAATAAGTCAATCAGAGAAAGATAAGTATCATATAATCTCAGTGATATGAGGAATTTGAGAAGTACGACAGAGGATCATAGGGGAAGGGAGGGAAAAATGAAACAAGATGAAACCAGAGAGGGACTCTTAATAAGAATCTCTTAATCTCAAACCATAAGAGACTCAATCTCAGGAAACAAACTAAGGGTTGCTGGAGTGGAGCGGGGTGGGAGGGATGGGTCGCTGGGTGATGAACACTGGGGAGGGTATATACTATGGTGAGCACTGTGAATTGTGTAAGACTGATGAATCATAGACCTGTACCCCTGAAACAAATAATACATTATATGTTAATAAAAAAATTTTTAAAAAAAGAAACAAAAGGGGCGCCTGGGTGGCTCAGTCAGTTAAGCGTCTGCCCTCGGCTCAGGTCATGATCCCAGGGTCCTGGGATCGAGCCCCGCATCGGGCTCCCTGCTCAGCGGGAAGCCTGCTTCTCCCTCTCCTACTTCCCCTGCTTGTGTTCCCTCTCTCGCTGTGTCTCTCTCTCTGTCAGATAAATAAATAAAATCTTTAAAAAAAAACAAAAACAAAAAACGTGGGTTGGTTTGTTTGTTTGAAGATTTTATTTATTTGACAGACAAAGAGAGAGCACAAGCAGGGGGAGAGGCAGGGAGAGGGAGAGGGAGAAGCAGGCTCCCCGTGGAGCAGGGAGCCCGATGTGGGGCTTGATCCCAGAACCGTGGGATCATCACCTGAGCTGAAGGCAGATGCTTAACTGACTGAGCCACCCAGGTGTCTCTGGGGGTTTTCTTTTGGTTTTTGGTTTTTGGGTTTTTTTAATGAAAAGAGCATTAATAATCAAATCTTCAAACATGTGAAGGGTAGAAATAATGGCAAAAAAAAAAAATTCTACTCTTAAGGAAAATTGTAAAACCATAAATAAAAGATGTTCAACAAACCCTAAACATAAAAAAACCTGAAGAAAACTACAAGATACATTAACTTTATATTGCTCAAGAATTTGTTACAAATTGCTCCATCATCTGCTGCTCCAGATGGCTGTGGAGAAACCTGTAGCTTAAATCCTTCATTGGGGGGTCGCACCAAAAAAAAAAAAAAAAAAAAATCCTGCATGTTTAACTTTTCTATATTCCATTTTCTTTTTCTGAAGTCCCCAGGTATCCACCCTTCTACCTATCCATCCAATATTTCCTGAGCCCAAACTATGTATTAGACACAGCCCTAAATGCTGCAGAATTAAGCATACAGTCTTTACCTTCAAAGGAGAGTCCCAGGAAGAGAAGAAAACACGTTAAGTAGCTGGGTCCAATGAAGAGTTCTAGTTTTTTGTGTTTTTTTTTTTAAGATTTTATTTATTTATTTGAGACAGAGAGAATGAGAGACAGAGAGCATGAGAGGGAGGAGGGTCAGAGGGAGAAGCAGACTCCCTGCCGAGCAGGGAGCCTGATGCGGGACTCGATCCCGGGACTCCAGGATCATGACCTGAGCCGAAGGCAGTTGCTTAACCAACTGAGCCACCCAGGCGCCCGAAGAGTTCTAGTTTTAACGACAGATGTGAGTGAGTCACTCTATATAGAGTGACCATGCAGCTTACTGTCTGTATCAGAATACTTCTGAGAAACAGATTCCTATTAATAACTACACCAAGACAACAGATGTAAACCTACACTATTTCAGCCAAATAAGGACATATGGTATAAGCTTAACAAGTAGTTACTTCTAATTGAAGAATAAGAGAAAGATTTGATAATAAGACATTGTGACGCATTAGTCAAATCCTGAAAGATACAAGTGGATATTTCCTAGCAGGACAGTAAATGAGCCAAACAGTATTACAAAGGCATGAAAAATGGTGGTTTTGAGTAAACTGTCCAAAGCTCAGTACAGATGGAGCTTATGGTTCAAGGGTTCACAATCAAAGACAATGCTAAAGATATAAGCATGGCCCAGATATAAAGAATATTATGTTTAGTAGTTCGGGTTTCATGATATGGGCAATGGGGAACCACTGAAGGCTTTTAATGAGAGGAAGTAATTAACTGTTCTCTGGAAACCTGTAGACCTTCAAAGCTCATCTCAAAGCTCAAAAGCTCATCTCCCACTTGATTCTAATTACCACAGTCCACCCAGGTGATGAAATGTTCTGGAATTAGATAGCAGTAATGGTTGCACTGTGAATATATTAAAGACTACCAAATTATACAGCTTAAAAGGATGAATTTTATAGTACATGAATTATATTTCAATTTTTAAAAATAAAACTAAATTTTTTAAAAAATCCTAAAATCAGTTCCTCAGAATGAAGGAAAATGATGGAACCCTAGATACACAGCATATGTCAGCTATATGCATACTGGTTATATACATTCTGTGACTATAGGCACAACAAAATGACTGAAAGAAAATACAACAAAATGTTAAAATGTAACTTCTTGACAGTTGAATTTTTCTACTTTATGATGTACAGACTTTCTAAAATTTTAACAATGAGTATGTATACTCCTTCACAAAAACATTAACAGTTGAAAAGGCATGCCATTTTTCCAAGATTCTTGCTATTAACTTTGGTGATTAACTGTTATATTCTCCTCTTAGCCTCAATATAAAATCAACTGAGTTTCACTGATTGTTTCAAATGAATTAATGCCATATTTCTAAACTCCTATTTTCCACATTTTGTGGGTCAAAGAACATAATTTAGAGAGCAAAACAAAAGCTTCAATGCTCACATCTGACAGCCAGACAATTAGGTAGTTTGAGTTATTCTTGGATTTGGAATTTTACAAAAACAATTTGCAAATGAAAATGTAGAAGAAACAGGAAACTACAGAGGACTGTTTTAATTAACTAACTGGAAAAACAGATATGGCAACTATAATTCTGGTCCAAGTAAACTGACATCATGAATCATATTGCTATTTTAAAACTTAGCAAGAGTCTATTATGCAGCTTTCATTTGTCCAAGTTTGGGGTGAAAATAAATAGTATTGCTCAGTTAAATCTGCAGATGATTAAACATCTAATTTTTAAGCATTATTTCCTACCTGGAATGCCCTCAGGCCGTGTCCAACAAAAATCTCTTCCTAAGAAATCTTTCCGTATCTAATGCCAATTCCTCTATACAACATCTTTCATTCCAAACTAACTAGATTTAATTTACTTCTCCTCTAAACCACCACTGGACTTTTAAAATACCAATCGTCAAGTTATTGTTTCATTTGAAGGTCTCCTCCATCACTACCAATTTTTCTCCACCCGTACTAAATGAATTAAAAAGTCTCAAAGGTGGGGCACCTGGGTGGCTCAGTCTTTGGGCGTCTGCCTTCGGCTTGGGTCATGATCCCAGGGTCCTGGGATCAAGCCCCGCATCGGGCTCCCTGCTCCGCGGGAAGCCTGCTTCTCCGAACTCTCCCACTCCCTGCCTGTGTTCCCTCTCTCACTGTCCCTCCCTCTGTCAAATAAATAAATAAAATCTTTAAAAAAAAAAAAAAAAGTCTCAAAGGTGAGGCCTTTTTTTCACCCCTCTGCCCTCTTGACATAGCAATTTGAACATGAAAGGCATTCAAAAAATAGTAGTTCAATGATAAACTATGCTAAGCTGTGGCAAATGCTTTTTCTTCCTTTTATTTTACTGATTATAATGCTGAGAAACTGTATCTTAAATGAGGTAACAAAAACAGAAATGTTCTTGCTGTTCCCGTGAACTCACTAGCAGAGCTGCCACACTGGCTGTGCAGTTTACAAACAGCGCAACTCCAAGGGTGCCAGTCACACGAACTATAATGAGAATGGAGCACCCTGGAGACGTGCAGTGCACAACACTTCCAACCTTACACAGTGGCTCTGTCAACCACTGGGGACACACACCCATGTATGTTCCAAATGTTTATGTATATATACATGTCATTTTATTACAAAATGACATTTTACTACAGCCCCACACAGTACACAGTACTCTTTGTTTTGTGACTGTATTTACTCTGCTCGGTCTCTGCCACTACATCCAACCATACTACCTTCTATCTTCCTTTCTAATCTTTACTACCTGGTTCATAATCATCCTCTCAACCTGGATTCCTACCATCACTCACTAGGAACCACATAATATTTTCCTTGATCTTACCTCCACTGCCCTTCTTCACACGACCTCAACCTCTCAACCTCTCAACCTCCCTAAGATCACATCCTGAACCTTCTCATCACCGCAAACAATACCTCAGAAATATCTAATACAAGCAGCCTATTCTCCCCTCAGTCTTCCCTCCTCTGGTTTGCATACTCCAATGTCTAGCTGGTAAAGAAAAACAAAGCACATGGGATAGGGGCCACAAGCATTCAAAACACTTGGAAAGTGATATTCCCTCTGTTAAACAAATACATATTTTATGCATGTGATTTTCATTAGGATCATCCTATCATTGAGAATTTAAATAAACATTCACAAGCCACTTCTTATCCAATAGTGGATAAAAACCAGAAAGAAGAGCAAATTTCACCTTAAGACAAGAAACCACATTCTCGTACAAATTCCAGAGAATTATTAGCCACATGTATTTCAATCTGGCTCATGAAAAAGATTCAACATTGAAGAAAGGTTAGAAATTTTAAATTTTAAAAATGTAAGTTAAGTAGTATCTCTGTAGAAAGGAGACCTGCAGCTGTGAGAAGTTATAATAAAGATGTAGAGTCCCTTTTTCCTCCAAAGAAAGGCAGTGAATGTGTGGCAAAGAGATAAACCATACAACCAAGGGGTGCCCGGGTGGCTCAGTCGTTAAACATCTGCCTTCGGCTCAGGTCATGATCCCAGGGTCTTGGAATCGAGCCCCGCATCAGGCTCCTGCTCAGTGGGAGGCCTACTTCTCCCTCTCCCACTCCCCCTGCTTGTGTTCTTGTTCTCGCTATCTCTCTGTCAAATAAATAAATAAAATCTTTAAAAAAAACAAAAACAGCAAAGAGAAAGATGAATAGTCTGAAGGCAAGCCTACCAGAGATTACTCTGCAAAGTATAAGCTTATTGTTGTATAGATTTGCACATGAAGTATAGCCTAACTTCTTAATCAAATAGCCTATTCACCCAAAAGCTAAAGAGAGCAAGTGGCAAACCTCAGAATAGCCAGGAAACTGGGTGCACTTGGACTGCCAAACATTAAACTGTATGCTTAACTCAAAGTATTAAAATCAATCTAAAACTATCACTGAAAGACCAAAATCCCAATAGAATGAGAAAACAAATCAACAAAGAAACAATGATATATAAGGAAATCCACAATACAATAAAAATTATATATCCAATTAAAAAGGAAAAATAGATTAGCAGAATGGTGTTGAGACAACAGTTTAGACAGTTGGAAATAAATAAAATCATACCCTTTATCTACTCCTTTCATCAAAATGTATTTCAGGTAGATCAAATATTTAAATATACAAATAAAACCATAGAAGTACTAGAAGGAAATACGGGTGAGTATTATAATAATTCTAAAGTAAAAATATGAACAATAGTAAGAAAAATAAGTAAAAATTTCTAAAAATGACACAAAAGCCAGATATTAAGAACTAAAATGTTCATAATTTTACCTACATAAATTCCTATATAAATTTAAATTTGTGCCACAAAAAACACCAAAAAAGTAAAATACATTTTTTCAAAATATGTGTCACAAATACCGTAACAGACAAAAATTTCTTATAAATCAGTAAGAAAAAGATGAACACCCAATAGAAAAACATATAAAGGATCTGAACCAGCAACTCACAGAAGAAATAGAGTAAATCATAAGGAAGTAACAAAATGTTAAACCTCATTAACAATTCACATAAATGCAAAAAAAAAAGGGGAGGGGGGTGGGAGGATGGGTTAGCCTGGTGGTGGGTATTGAGGAGGGCACGTTCTGCGTGGAGCACTGGGTGTTATGCACAAACAATGAATCATGGAACACTTCATCTAAAACTAATGATGTAATGTATGGGGATTAACATAAGAATAAAAAAATATATATATATAAAAAAATGCAAAAAAAAGTAAACATTTATTTACTCTGTGTCAGACACTAGTATCAAGCACTTTATAAACTATCCAAATTTATCTTCACAACAGCACCAAAATTTAAGTACTGTCTTTAGCCTCCCTTCACTACTGAATAAATTATTTAAATCCCTCATATACTAACTGATGAAGCCAATAAGGCACCAACAGTTAGAGTCAGAGCTCTTAACTACTATGCTATATTGTCTTATAAAAAAGAATTCCTGGGCGCCTGGGTGGCTCAGTTGGTTAAGCAACTGCCTTCGGCTCAGGTCATGATCCTGGAGTCCCGGGATGGAGTCCCTCATCGGGCTCCCTGCTCAGCAGGGAGTCTGCTTCTCCCTCTGACCCTCCTCCCTCTCATGCTCTCTCTATCTCATTCTCTCTCTCAAATAAATAAATAAATAAATAATTCCTTCTCTCATCAAATTAGAAAATATTCAACTTTCAAAACCCAGTGTTAAAGACAGTGTACAAATTCTTTAAATATGGTTGGTAGACTTGTGCATAGGTTCAAACTTTCTGGAAAGAAGGGTACTAAGTATACCTGTCAATGTAGTACAATGTGCACGCCCTCAAACATAGCATACTTAACAAGGTAGAGCTATTACCATCCCCTCCTTAGGAGCACTACTCCTCTTACGCTCCAAGCTGTAGTACTACCAATGAGTGCCTGGCCTCCACTGTCATTCTTCCATAGGTATGTAAGTCAGGCAAGGCCCTTTGGAGTCTTCCCTGGGAATGACATAAGGATGTTGGAAGAAAAAGTTCTCTTTCTGCTTACACTACAATGCAACTTGCCTCTCATTTGAAAGAGTCTTCATGAAGAATGAGACCAAAGAGACAAGTAAAGCGAAGAAAGAGAATGACAGAGCCTGCCCAGTATCCTTTGCGGCCCCAGATCCATCCTGAAGCAGGCCAAGCTGAAACAATTATTTGTGCCAATCAAGTTCTTTTTTCCCTCAGTTACGTTAAGTTGGACTTCAGTTACTTGCAATCAAAAGATTCTTAATACACATTATAAACTCACCTCTAAGAATCTTCTCATTATAAAAATTGCACAATTTTGGAGTACAAGATGGCTGAGGAGTAGGAGACCTTAATTTCAACTGGTCCCAGAAATTCAGCTAGATAGGTATCAAATCATTCCTAACAGCTGAGAACTCAACCAGAAATCAAAGAAAAGAATAGCTGCAACCCTACAAAGAGAAAAGCGACCACTTTCTGCAAGGTAGGAGGGGCAGAGAAGTGAGTCTGAGGCGATATATGGGAAGACAGACTGCAGGGGGAAGGAGCTTCCATCACCCAACTACCAGCAAGGGACAGAGCAGCAGAGCACAAAATTGGAACTTTTAGAAATCTGCTCCAGTGGGAGACCACTCAGGTGGCTAAGCGGGGGAGGGGGGTGGAACCCTCGCTGAGACAGTGCGATCTCAGGATCCCTGGGGTCAAAGGAAAACCGGGGGTGCCTAAGTGAGGCAGAGTTCCCAGGTATTGGAGCGGGGAAAGTGGCTGCAAAGAGTGAGCCCAGGAGTGGGCCGTCAGCTCAGGGCTACCATAAACCACAAACTGCGACACAGTAAGGCAACTGTTCTCCTAGCAGGGGCCCAACAAGTGGCAGAACCGGCAAAACCCCCCCTTTCTCCCCCGGGGAGGAGTGGTGGGGGAGCATGCTGCAGTTGTCTACAGGGTTTGGAGACTCAAAACAGGGTCATATGCCTGAGATATAAATGCTGAGTGACAGGCCAGGTGAGCACGGAGTGGGAAGGAGACCAGGGACACAGGAGTGATTGACTGTTTTCTCTGAGGGCACACTAAAGAGTGGGGCCCAGAGCTTTCGGCTCCAGGGCGGAGATTGGAAGGACACCATTTTCATTCTCATCCTCTAAGGCTGTGTGGAAAGCCTTCAGGGAACAAAAGCCACAGAGAGCAAACCTGAGCACTGCTTAGCCAGGCCCCCTGGCAAGGGTGATACAATTCGGCCTGGGGCAAATGCACTTGACAATCAATCCAACAGGACCCTCCCCCAGAAGATCAGCAAGGACATCCAGCCAAGACCAACCTTACTGATCAGTGAGAACTGCAAAACTCCACCACAAGGGGAATAGACATAGAATTCATGGCTTTTACTCCCATGCTTCCTTAGTCTTTCAACTTTAATTTTTTTTTCTTTCCTTTTTCAACCAATTTCTTATTCTATCAACTCCTTTTTTAAATCTTTTTTAATTTTCATTTTTTACATTCTATCCCTTCATTATACTTAATCTTATTTTGTATATATATATGTTTTTCTTTCTTTACAATTTTGGGATTCTTTTTTTTTTTTTTTAAAGATTTTATTTATTTATTTAACAGAGAGATAGCGAGAGCAGGAACACAAGCAGGGCGAGTGGGAGAGGGAGAAGCAGGCTTCCCGCCAAGCAGGGAGCCCGATGCGGGACTCGATCCCAGGACCCTGGGATCATGACCTGAGCCGAAGGCAGACGCTTAACGACTGAGCCACCCAGGTGCTCCAATTTTGGGATTTAACAGAACAAAATATACCCAAAATCTAGAGTATGACTCTGCTTTATTCACTTGTCTGGTCATATTCTCTTTTATGTTGTTTTTTATTTTCTTCTTCTTTTCTCGTTTGTTTTGTTTTGTTAAAGTCTTTTTTATTTTCATCTTTACAATTACATTCTATTCTTTCAATGTACTTATTTTTGTATATATAAGTTTATCTTTTTATACAATTTTGAGATGGAGTTTCTTCTAACAAAATGACCAAAATACACACAGGAGATAGTGTATTGCTCTGTTCCCTTCACATGTCTGTTTAATCCCTTCCATTTTGTTGTTGTTCGTTTTTTTTCTCTTTTGTTTTTTCCTTGTCTTTAAATTTCCAAGTTTATAATTACATTCCATCCTTACATTGCCTTTAATTTTATTTTTGTACATATATAAGTTTTTCTTTCTTTACAGTTTTGGGATCTAGTTTTTGGAAAAAAAAAAAAAAAAAAACAGACCAAAATACACATGGAATACAGTGTATTGCTCTATTCTACTAACCTGTCTGACCATATTCTTTTTATCTCCTTTTTTCCCCCCCTCCCAGTTTCAGGTCTCTTTTGATTTCCTTAGGGTATATTTCTCTGGGGTCGTTGTTGCCACTTTAGTATTTTGTTCTCTTGTTCAGCTATTCTTCACTGGAAAGAATGACAAGATAAAAAAACTCACCTCAAAAAACTGAACAAGAGGCAGTATTGAATGCCAGAGACCTAATCAATATGGACATAGTAGGTTGTCGGAAGAGGAGTTCAGAATAACGATTATAAAGATACTGCCTGGGCTTGAAGAAAGCATAAAAGACACTGGAGAATCCCTTTCTTGAGAAATAAACAACTAATATCTAACCAAGTCGAAATCAAAAAGGCCATTAATGACATGCAATAAAAAATGTGGAGGCTCTAACTGCTAGGATAAATGAGGCAGAAGAGAGAATTAGTGATATAGAAGACCAAATAATGGAGAAAAAGAAGCTGAGAAAAAGAGAGATACACACCTACTGGAACACAAGAGGAGAATTCGAGAGAGGGGTGAAACCATAAAGTAAAACAATATTAGAATAATTCAGATGCCAGAAGAAGGGGAGAGAGGGGCAGAAATATTGGAGCAAATTATAGCGGAGAACTTCCTTAATCTGGGGAAGGAAACAGGCATCAAAATCCAGGAGGCACAGAGGACCCCCTCAAAATCAGTAAAAATAGGTCAACACCCTGACATATAATAGTGAAACTTACAAATCTCAGAGGCAAAGAAAATCCTGAAAGCAGCTCAGGACAAAAGGTCTGTAACCTACAAGGATAGAAACATTAGATTGGCAGCAGACCCTTCCACAGAGACCTGGCAGGCAAGAAAGGACTGGCATGATATATTCAGGGTGCTAAATGAGAAAAATATGCAGCCAAGAATACTTTATCCAGCTAGGATGTCATTCAAAATAGAAGGAGTGATAAAAAGGTTTCAAGACAAACAGCAACTAAAAGAATTTGTGATCACCAAACCGGCCATACAAGAAATATTGAAAGGGGTCCTCTAAGCAAAGAGAGAGCCCAAAAGTAACATAGACCAGAAAGGAACAGAGACAATATACAGTAACAGTCACCTTACAGGCAATACAATGGCACTAAATCCCTATCTTTCAATAGTGACACTGAATGGGCTAAATGCCCCAATCAAAAGACAAAGGGCATCAGATTGGATAAAAAAGCAAGACCCATCAATATGCTGTCGGCAAAAGGCTCATTTTAGACCCAAAGACACCTCCAGATTTAAAGTGAGGGGGTAGAATACCATTTATCATACTAATGGACATCCAAAGAAAGCTGAGGTGGCAATCCTTATATCAGACAAATTAGATTTTAAACCAAAGACTGGAATAAGAGATGAGGAAGGACACTATACCATAATTAAAGGGTCTATCCAACAAGAAGATCTAGCAATTTTAAGTATTTATGCCCCTAACATGGGAGCAGCCAATTATATAAGCCAACTGAAAACAAAATTAAGGAAACACATTGATAATAATACAAGAACAGTAGGAGACTTTAACACCCCACTCACTGCAATGGACAGATCATCTAAGCAGAAGATCAACAAGGAAATAAGGGTCTGAATGACACACTGGACCAGATGGACTTCACAGATATATTCAGAACATCCCAACCCAAAGCAACAGAATACACATTCTTCTCGAGTGCCCATGGAACATTCTCCAGAATAGATCACATCCTGGATCACAAATCAGATCTCAACCGGTACCAAAAGACTGGGATCATTCCCTGCATATTTTCAGACAACAATGCTTTGAAACTGGAACTCAGTCGTAAGAGGAAAGTTGGAAAGAATTCAAATACGTGGAGGCTAAGGAGCATCCTACTAAAGAATGAATGGGTCAACTAGAAAAGTAAAGAAGAATTTAAAGAATTCATGGAAACAAATGAAAATGAAAACACAACTGTTCAAAATCTTTGGGATGCAGCAAAGGCAGTCCTAAGAGGAAAGTATATAGCACTACAAGCCTTTCTCAAGAAACAAGAAAGGTCTCAAATACACAACCTAACCCTACACTTAAAGGAGCTAGAGAAAGAACAGCAAATAAAGCCTAAACACAGCAGGAGAAGAGAAATAAGAAAGATTAGAGCAGAAATCAATGAAATAGAAACCAAAAGACCAGTACAACAGATCAATGAAACTGGGAGGTGGTTCTCTGAAAGAATTAATAAGATTGATAAACCCCTAGACAGACTTATCAAAAAGAAAAGAGAAAGGACCCAAATTAATAAAATCATGAATGAAAGGGGAGAGATCACAACCAACACCGAAGAAATACAAACTATTATAAGAACATTTTATGAGCAACTATATGCCAACAAATTAGGCAATCTTGAAGAAATCTTGAAGAAATAGACACATTCCTAGAGATGTATAAACTACCACAACTGAAACAGGAAGAAACAGAAAACCTGAACAGACCCATAAACACTAAGGAAATTGAAGCAGTAATCAAAAATCTCCCAAAAAACAAGAGCCCAGGGCCAGATGGCTTCCCAGGGGAATTCTACCAAACATTTAAAGAAGAATTAATATTTTCTTTTGAAGCTGTTACAAAAAATTTGAAATAGAAGGAAAACTTCCAAACTCCTTCTATGGGGCCAGCATTACCTTGATCCTAAAACCAGACAAAGACCCCACCAAAAAGGAGAATTCCAGACTAATGTCCCTGATGAACATGGATGCAAAAATTCTCACCAAAATACTAGCCAGTAGGATCCAACAGTACATTAAAACGATTATTCACTACACCCTGGTGGGATTTATTCCTGGGATGCAAGGGTAGTTCAACATCCAGAAATCAATCAACGTAATACACTGTATTAATAAAAGAGAGGACAAGAACCATATAATCCTCTCAATAGATGCAGAAAAAGCATTTGACAAATTACAGCATCCTTTCTTGATTAAAGCTCTTCACAGTGTAGGGATAGAGGGTACATACCTCAATATCATAAAAGCCATCTATGAAAAGCCCACAGCGAATATCATCCTCAATGGGGAAAAACTGAGAGCTTTTCCCCTACGGTCAGGAAGACGGCAGGAATGTCCACTATCACCACTGCTGTTCAACATAGTACTAGAAGTCCTAGCCTCAGTAATCAGACAACAAAAAGAAATAAAAGGCATCTGAATTGGCATAGAAGAAACCAAACCCTCACTCTTTCCCGATGACATGATACTCTATGTGGAAAACCCAAAAGACTCCACCCCAAAACTGCTAGAACTCATACAGGAAATCAGCAAAATGGCAGGACATAAAATCAATGCACAGAAATCACTTGCATTTCTATACACTAACAATGAGATAGAACGAAGAGAAATTAAGGAATCGATCCCATTTACAATTGCATCCAAAACCATAAGATATCTAGAAATAAATCTAACCAAAGATGCAAAGGATCTGTATTCAGAAAACTACAGAACACTCGTTAAAGAAATGGAGGAAGACACAAAGAAATGGGAAAAACTTCCATGCTCATGGATTGGAAGAACAAATATTGTTAAAATGTCTATGCTACCTAGAGCAATCTACACATTTAATGCAATCCCTATCAAAATACCATCAATTTTTTTCCTAGAGCTGGAACAAATAATCCTAAAATTTGTATGGAACCAGAAAAGACCTCAAATAGCCAGGGGAATGTTGAAAAAGAAAACCAAAACTGGGGGCATCACAATCCCGGACTTCAAGCTATATTGCAAAGCTGTAATCATCAACACAGTATAGTACTGGCACAAAAACACACACATAGATGAATGGAACAGAATAGGGAACCCAGAAATGGACCCTCACCACTGTGGTCAACTAATCTTCAACAAAGCTGGAAAGAATATCCAATGGAAAAAAGACAGACTCTTCAATAAATGGTGTTGGGAAAATTGGACAAACACATGCAGAAGAATGAACCTGGACCATTTCCTTACACCATACACAAAAATAGACACACAATGGATGAAAGACCTAAATGTGAGACAGGAATCCATCAAAATCCTTGAGGAGAACACAGGCAGCAACCTCTGTCACAGCAGCTTCTTGCTAGACACGTCTCCAAAGGCAAGGGAAGCAAGGACAAAAATGAACTATTGGAACTTCATCAAGATAAAAAGCTTTTGCACAGGTGACAAAACCAAAAGACAGCCAACAGACTGAGAGAAGATATTTGCAAATGCTATATCAGATAAAGGGCTAGTATCCAAAATCTACAAAGAACTTATCAAATTCAACACCCAAAGAACAAATAATCTAGTCAAGAAATGGGCAGAAGGCATGAACAGACACTTCTCCAAAGAAAACATCCCAATGGCCATCAGACACATGAAAAAGTGCTTGACATCACTCAGCATCACTTGGCATCAGGGAAAAACAAATCAAAACCACAATGAGATACCACCTCACTCCAGTCAGAATGGCTAAAATTAACAAGTTGGTGGGAATGCAAGTTGGTACAGCCACTCTGGAAAACGTATGGAGGTTCCTCAAAAAGTTGAAAATAGAGCTATCCTACAACCCAGCAGTTGCACTACTGGGTCTTTACCCCAAAGATACAAATGTAGTGTCAGAAGGGGCACCTGCACCCCAATGTTTATAGCAGCAATGTCCACAATAACCAAACTATGGAAAGAGTCCAGATGTCCATCGACAGATGAATGGATAAAGAAGATGTGGTATATATATATACAATGGAATACTACTCAGCCATCAAAATAATGAAATCTTGCCATTTGCAATGACATGGATGGAACTAAAGGGTATTATGCTAAGCGAAACAAGTCAATCAGAGAAAGACAATTATCATATGTTCTTAATGATATGTGGAATTTAAGAAACAGAACAGAGGACCATAGGGGAAGAGAGGAAAAAATAAGCCAAAACCAGAGAGGGAGGCAAACCATAAGAGACTCATAATCATAGCAAACAAACTGCAGGTTGCTAGAGGAGAGGGGTGGAGGGACAGGGTAACTGCATGATGGACATTAAGGAGGACACGTGATGTAATGAGCACTTGGTATTATATAAGACTGATGAATCACAGACTATACGTCTGACACCAATAATACACTGTATGTTAATTAACTGAATTAAAATTTTTTTAACTCTTTAAAAAAAATTGTACAATTGTGAAAGGAAAAAAGTATAAGGATATGCATTCAAGTGTCTTCCAATTAAAAAAAAAATCAAAATATCCACCAAAAGAGGACTGGTTAAATAAATTACAGAACTATTTCTTAAATTTGCCTGATTAAAATCACTTGGGCGGGGCACCTGGGTGGCTCAGTCGGTTAAGCTTCTGCCTTTGGCTCAGGTCATGATCCCAGGGTCCTGGGGTCAAGCCCCGCATCAGGCTCCCTGCTCCACAGGAAGCCTGCTTCTCCCTCTCCCACTCCCCGTGCTTGTGTTCCCTCTCTCGCTGTGTCTCTCTCTGTCAAATAAGTAAATAAAATCTTAAAAAATAAATAAAATAAAATCACTTGGGCACTTATTAATAAGTACAGATGACTCTGTCCCTGGGAGAGTCTAATTCATTAGGTTGAGGTTGGGTTATGGAGATGGGTCATAGTTTTAAAGAGCATCCACCACAATTTTCACAGTCAAGAGAGTTTGGATACCCCAAACTATGGTGTTTACATATACAATGGTATACCATTCAGACATTTATGTGAGAAAGATATCCAAACCAAATTGCTACGTGGGGGGGAAAAGACAAGTTACAAAACACATGTACCATTTGGTTCTTTTCATACAAAATATTTAACTATACATGTGTGTACATATTTCACCAGAGCGCTCATTTTCAACCAAGGCAGAGGTTTCACGATTATTCAGAATCTTATTGGATTATAAAGGAACCCAACTACACTAAAGAATCTATGTTCTGAGTTCTCTTACTAATATGAATGTTACATTCCACAGGAACGGAGGTAAGATTGAACACTCTGTCACAGAGAAAAGTCTGGAATAATGTTCATCAAAATGGTAATAGAAGTTACTCCAATAGTAGGTCTGGTGATTTTTACCAGATTTTTCCTAATATTCTAAAGCATTTTTATTTTTATTTACAATGAACAGGTATTTTCAGAATTGGGAAGAAAGCTGTTTATATGGGAGAAAGTTAAAATATTTTTAATCAAGTAATTTTATGATTATTAAATATATTTTCTGAAATGGGAAAATTCAGGGACACCTGGGTGGCTTAGTCGTTAAGCATCTGCCTTCGGCTCAGGTCATTATCCCAGGGTCCTGGGATCGAGCCCCGCATCAGGCTCCCTGCTCAGCAGGAAGCCTGCTTCTCCCTCTCCCACTCCCCCTGCTTATGTTCCCTCTCTCACTGTCTCTCTGTCAAATAAATAAATAAAATCTTCTAAAAAAAAAAAAAAACGGGAAAATTCTCATCAGGTTTTAAAATTCAAATGTATAAATATAGTGGTCGTTGGGGCGCCTGGTTGGCTCAGTCGTTAAGTGTATGCCTCTGGCTCAGGTCGTGATCCCAGAGTCCTGGGATCGAGCCCCGCATCAGGCTCCCTGCTTAGCAGGAAGCCTGCTTCTCCCTCTCCCACTCCCCCTGCTTGTGTTCCCTCTCTCTCTGTGTCTCTCTCTGTCAAATAAATAAAATCTTTAAAAAAAAAAAAAAAAAAGTATAGTGGTTGCTTTCAAAGGCATGATTCTCTTTAAACAACAACTATTAGTTCTTACACCTAAAAAGCCAAGGGGAAATGTGATATGTTGTATCACATAATTAAAATTCAATTGACAAGTAAAACAATAAAATAAAATTAGTCTTTTCAACAAGAATTATTTTTTCAATCACAAAGAGCAAAAAAAAATTAAGATTTAATTTTGTTCACTTATTCTCATAGCCAAGACAATGATCAAGTGAGAGTAAGTGAAGGTAAGAGTTAAATAAAATTTAACATCCTAATAACAAACTGGATTACTTTCTTTATATGTCAATTATACCTCAAAAAAAATCTTTAGGGCACCTGGGTGGCTCAGTTGGTTGAGCGACTGCCTTCGGCTCAGGTCATGATCCTGGAGTCCCGGGATCGAGTCCCGCATCGGGCTCCCTGCTCAGCAGGGAGTCTGCTTCTCCCTCTGACCCTCCTCCCTCTCATGCTCTCTCTATCTCATTCTCTCTCTCAAATAAATGAATAAAATCTTTAAAAAAAAAAAAAAAAAAAATCTTTAAAAAACTAGATTATAAGTTTCCTATTGAATTAATAAAAATACACATTTAGGGGAGCCTTTAGTCAGTTAAGTGTCCAACTCCTGATTTTAGCTCAGGTCATGATCTCAGGCTTGTGACACTGAGCCCCGCTTCGGGCTCCACGCTTGACATGGATCCTGCTTAAGATTCTTTGTCTCCCTCTCCTTCTGGCCCCCCTACTAAGAAAAAATATATATATATATATATATATATTTACTTGAAAGAAAAAGAAAAATAGCAGTGTCTAATTTAAAAAAAACATAAGACTTACCCCATCCAAGAGAGTATTTGATAAATGTATACGGAGATCTTTACGAAATGGAAATTCCAGATTTGAAACATGAAACACTGAATTATCTCTATCAATCATAAAAACTTCATTTGTGCCATCAATCAACATCATATACCTGTAAATGAAACATTAAAAGGATATATTAACAGTATAATTCAAGTATAGGATCATAAGAAATAGTTATTTTTCCTTAGACTTACAATAGCTGCACAGAATAATGATCCTGGAGTCCCCCAACCCCAACAATTATCATTCAGATTAAAGTACCACAAATAACAAATACTTTTTTAAAACAATTTTTTTTTCCTACAAAAACACACAGGGTATGGAGAAATCAAAGTTTTTTACGGAGACAATGTGATGTTGAAGTGCAACCTTATGACCCACGTTAGGAGAAAATAGTACTCTAATTTTCTTTTTTAAAGATTTTATTTATTTTTTTGACAGAGAGAGACACAGCAAGAGGGAACACAAGCAAGGGGAGTAGGAGAGGGAGAAGTAGGCTTCCAGCCAAGCAGGGAGCCCAATGCGGGGCTCGATCCCAGGGCTCTGGGATCATGACCTGAGCCGAAGGCAGACACTTAATGACTGAGCCACCCAGGCCCCCCAGTTCTCTAATTTTTATTAGATCTTAAACATCAAAGTTTACAAAACACACATACACTTATATGCAATTACTGACTTTATCAGCCCAACAACTTTATGAATTAGTTATTACTCTCCACTTTGCAGTAGGAAAAAAGAGAAAGTAACTGATTTGCAAACGGCTGGACTTCAAAGTATCCAATGTTCTTTCTACTACTCTACAGTTAGCAAAATAGCTAACCCCTCTCTTTGATTCAAGATTATGATATAGCCAGCCGGTGTATATAGCCAGCCGGCGTTGGTGGTATAGTGGTGAGCATAGCTGCCTTCCAAGATTATGATATAGCCAGATTATCACCATTTCAAGACAGTTCTCTTTCATTCCCGTAAAATTAAAAATTGTAAAACATATTAAACATTAAACACAAAACATTTTAAACATTTTAAACATTCCTGAGAATTTTTATCAGCCCTTATCTTCTTAGAGCCAATCAATTTATGGGGGGATTTATATACTTTAATAGGCATCATTCCCTCAAATGGTCAAGTTACCATCACTGCTTCCCCACCAGTGGATCACCAAGAAAGAAGCTGTACTTCACACTATATATAAAAATAAAGTCCAAATGCATTCAAGTTGAAGAAATTACAGATGGATAGGCTATGCTATCAAATGAATAATGGCAAGATTGGGGGTGAAAATGAAGATGATATCCAGGTACCAAAATCTTCAAATGAGAGAAAACTGACAGCAATAAGTCAGAACATTAAAAGGCATAAGACCCAAAAGAACAGAATTTTATTTTATTAAGTTGTTCTTGCTTGCTGTTCTTTTAGAGTGGAAGAGTAATAGTCTGGATGTACCACTGAAAATGGAAGAGAATGCTGACTGGTCTTGCCCAACCTCATGCCCACAAGGTATTTCAGAAAAAAGAAGCAACAACTGAAAGATGTACCTCAATCAAGTTAAGGCCAGGAGGTAGAAAAACGAAGAGATGGAAGTTAACATAGCAGAGGTTAATGTTACAGAGGATAATTTGTTCCCCATGAACAAGTGTTCTAAATAGCAAATAAACATGTTTAGGAGAGGAGAGAAGAAATGGGAGAGCTGATTAAGGTACAAGAAACGTGTGACAAACAGGTTGAAGAGCAGCAAAGAAGACCAAAAGAGCTTACATCTGGGGACTAAACTGGAAGCATGCTGTTACTAGTGTTTTCAAATTAATTAGTTCCAGCAGGCCTCTGGAGAGAAGGTGGAGAGCTCAGGCCCTTGCTACATATTGCAATAGCGTAGCCCTAGTAGGTGTGGGTCCTGGAGAGTCAGGTTACACTAGGAAAAATAAAATCAACCTCAGCAGCCTCAGTCTAGAATGACTGTGCCTCTGAGAGACTCCTAGACCAACTCCCAGGTCAGCAGGCTGGCAGACAACAGAAATACTTAGCTCCCAAAGCATTCCTGCACATGCTTTTCAAAAGCAGCAATTCCGGGTGGATAGGGAGAATCTAGATTTCTTGAAAGAAGTTAGCCTTCCCCTGGATTGTGTGTCAAAGAAAATTTAAATCAACAGAAGGAAAGGTCAAATAAAAAGCAATTGTGATATCATCTGCAAAAATGGTATTGAAGACATAATCCATCATGTTGTTCAAGGACTTAGGCCAGTACTTTGCAAAGCTTAATATTTACTTTATGGCATAATGAATTAGGGAAACACCACCTTTCTTTTAGAAAGTCAAGATACATGTTAGGAATATTTAAGGTTATGAGAAAACATATAAGAAGTCTCTTTATGACAATAAAAAGGAGTAAACGGCATCCAAATTAGTAAGAAGTAAAACTTTCACTATTTGCAGATGGCATGATACTCTATGTAGAAAACCCAAGAGACTCCACCAAAAAACTACTGGAACTGATCAGTGTACTCTAAAACACTGATGAAAGAAGCAATCTACAGATTTAATACAATGCCTATCAAAATACCAATACCATTTTTCACAGAACTACAATGAATAATCCTAAAAGTTGTATGGAACCACAAAAGACCCCAAATAGCCAAAACATTCTTGAAAAAGAAAAACCTGGAGGCATCACAATTCCATACTTCAAGTCATAGTACAAAGCTGTAGTAATCAAAACAGTATGGTACTGGCACAAAAATAAGACACATAGATCAAAGGAACAGAACAGAAAACCCAGAAACAAACCCACGATTATACGGTCAATTAATCTTTAACAAAAGAGACAAGAATATGCAATTGGTGAAAGTCTCTTCAACGAAGGTGTTGGGAAAACTGGACAGCTACATGTAAAATAATGAAACTGGACCACTTTCTTATACCATATACAAAAATAAATTCAAAATTGATGAAAGACCTAAATGTGGACAGGAAACCATCAAAATCCTAGAAGAGAGCAGAAGCAGCAATTTCTCTGACATGGGCCATAGCAACATTTTTCTAGATATGTCTCCTGAGGCAAGGGGGAAAAAAGCAAAAATAAACTATTGTGACTACATCAAAATAAAAAGCTTCTGCACAATGAAGCAAACAATCAACAAAACTAAAAGACAACCTACTGAATGGGAGAAGATATTTACAAATGACATATCTGATAAAAGGTTAATATCCAAAATATATAAAGAACTTACACAACTTAACACACAAAAAATAATCCAATTTAAAAATGGGCAGAAGACTTGGACAGACATTTCTCCAAAGAAGACATACGGATGGCCAGAGACACACAAAAAGATGCTCAAGATCATTCATCATCAGGGAAATGCAAATCAAAACTACAATGAAATATCACCTCACACCTATCAGAATGGCTAAAATCAACAACACAAGAAACAACAGGTGTTGGCAAGGGTATGGAGAAAGGGGAACCCTCTTGCACTGTTGGTGGGAATACAAACTGTGCAGCCGCTCTGGAAAACAGTATGGAGGTTCCTCAAAAAATTAAAAATAGAACTAGTCTACAATCCAGTAATGGGTATTTACCCAAAGAATATAAAACCCTAAGCCTAAAGGATGCATGTACCCCAATGTTTACTGAAGAATTATTTACAATAGCCAAATGATGGAGGCAGCCCAAGAATCCACTGAAACATGAATGGATAAAGAAGATGTGGTGTGTGTGTGTGTGTGACACACACACACACACACACACACACACACCACGGAATAATACTCAGCCATAAAAAAGAATGAAATCTTGCCATTTGCAACAACTTGGATGGAACTAGACAGTATATAACGCTAAGTAAAATAAGTCAGTCAGAGAAAAACAAGTATTATGATTTCATTCATATGTGGAATTTAAGAAACAAAACAAACAAAAGGGGGGGGGAAGCGAGAGAGAGAGACAAGCCAAGAAACAGACTCATAACTACAGAAAACAAACGGATGGTTACCAGAAAGTGGATGAGGGGATGGGTGAAATAGGGGGTGGGGATTAAAGAGTACACTCATCTCAATGAACACTGAGTAATGTGTAGAATTGTTGAATCACTATATTGTACACCTGTATGTTAACTACACTGGAATTAAAATAAAAAACTTTTAACAAAAGAAAAAAGAGAAGTCTGTTTATCTTATTTAGCCCATTATCTTTAAACTTAATCCTGATAGTAGTCAGCAGAATTAGTGCTCTACATTCACAATTTGAGAATTATGCTAATACATTTTAAAATTCAGAAAAAAGAAATGGTTTGCCTCTTCTGCTCATATGACAAAAATTGTATTTCCCTTTTCACTGGCTGCTCAGAAGCTCAGAATTAAATATTATGTTGAAATTGAATAAATATTCAATCCCAGGGTATGGCATATTTGTTTTTCCTGTCATAACTGTTAATTTCCTATTCATACTTTAAAACATTATATATATGTGTTATGTATATATATCTCTTACTATCAGACCTTTCTTTTCACTTCAAGGAAAATATTAAAAGAAAAACTGTCTATGTACACTTACCGTAAACAGATTTTTTTTTAAAGATTTTATTTATTTGACGGGGCGCCTGGGTGGCTCAGATGGTTAAGCGCCTGCCTTCGGCTCAGGTCATGATCCCAGAATCCTGGGATCGAGCCCCACATCAGGTTCCCTGCTCGGCGGGAAGCCTGCTTCTCCCTCTCCCACTCCCCCTGCTTGTGTTCCCTCTCTCACTGTGTCTCTCTCTCTGTCAAATAAATAAATAAAATCTTAAAAAAAAAAAAAAAGTGACAGATATCATGTTTTAAATATGGATACGGAAATTTTCATTTCCACATTGAAAATGGAAAGGCCTCTCCTGGCAACCAGGTTAGAAATAGGCTCAGGTTCTAAACCAGACAATCAAATGTTCCCTTCCCAAAACTTTTAAGTTCAGTAACAGAGAGGCATAGGAATAGCTGAAAAATTATTCAGAGCAACAGCAGAGTCACTGTCAGCAAGTGCCAGTGGTGGCTTCCTACTCAAAGTGTTCCTGTGCCTGATCTTGGCTCTGGTCCTTGGTACCTGGCTGCCCTTGATTCCTACCCATTTTCCCAGACTGGTTCTCCTAAGAGCCTTCCAATTTATTGCTTTCCTTAAATTAGCCAAAGTTGATTTCTACTGCCTTCAGTCAATGTAATGCTAATAGATATGCTGGGTTTTTTTTTTTTTTTCCTTTTTGCCCACTGTATAACAGGTAAATTCAAGTAATTTAAATGCATCTATGATGTAACCTCACTGTTATGTTCCCCAACATACCCTCAATACCAAGGGTTACATGATACTAGCTCTTTACATAATAATTTCATGCCAAGAGACATGCCATCTATTTCCTGTCCTTCAACAGAGATAAGTATATAACAGTAAGCCCAGAGTTTACTTTCCCTTTTTATCTTTTCTCTCATAAGAACGCATGGCCAAACCTCTATACCAGCTATATTCCCTCTCATCTCTATTACCAAAAGAATTGGCATGCAAGTACCTGAAACCTAATTCTCAAGCTTGTAAAACTATACAGAATAAATCAGGTATACTAAAATTTCTTACAAAGAAAATTCAGTTTAGAGCCACTTCCCCAGATACAATTATAAACCTGCCTGACATAAGAGCAGGTGGTCAGCCTCTGCCCTCTACCCACCAACACCTGTCGCACCTTATTCTAAAAACAATACAAGAACAGCTGACTTGCCAAACACCAGCTTTTTTCCTTCCCCATGGGGGCTTATGCACACTTTGCCTTTTTCTCTCACTAGCTCACCACTCACAGTAAATTTTATCTATGGTAATCTCTTTTGCAAAGTATATCCATGTCTCCTTTAACCCAATTTTTTTGTTTTTTTTCAACTCTTAAAAAAAATTATACTACATCTATTTTACCATTTTTTTAAATAAAAAGACATTTTTCCTCTTTCTCAACTCATTCACTTAGTTCCATTAATGAGCCTAAGAAAACTCTGATCAAGGCTAGTGACACATCTGTATCAAGCAAAATTAAAAAGTCGTTAAGATTTTAATCCACCTACACAAAATAATCAGTATCGCAGAGTCCCCTTCACAATCTCCATCATACTCTCACTCTCTTCCTCTTCCTGTAAAAGCAAATCAGTTTTCCCCAACAGAATTTTTAAACTAGTCAAAATAGTGTTTTTTATAAACTTCCTGCATTTGTTCCAATTATAGTTTGGTTAGTTACCAGTGTTGGAACAGTACCTTTTGTCTTTTTTCACAGCTGACATACACAGTAATGTAGCTACCTTAGTAATCAAGCAAACTTTATAGCCTAGGCTGGCAACCCAACTGCCATTTTGACTAGAATTCTACAGAAACACAGCCTAAAGTCTACCAAAATAAGTTCAGGAATCTCAGAGAGAGACTTCAGATGAGTTTAGGAATCACTGTTCCCATCACTTTCACAAAAGCAACAATACTTGATGATAAAACAATGTAATCCTACACATGAACTTTACTTACAAATTAATAGCTATTTACCTGTTTTATGTGACAAAAATTGTATTTCAACCCTTGAAAAGAAAAACTATTTGAAAGACAAATGCAGCTTTACCTTATTTCACCTTCCAGAAATTCAAAGAAATCACATTTAGGTCATTCTTATTTTCACATTAACAAATTAAAGAGAACACACACACATACAGTAATACCACCACCACCAACACCTAACCTTTTTAAAATTTCTCTTAACAGTCACTGAAATGAAGACACAGTTCAATATATTCTCTTCATCAAAAACTCAAAATTTTCATTCAGCATTATAAAAGATTCCAACCCAACAAGTAATTTTATTTTGATTTATTGATTCTATAAGCACAGCAGTCTTCTTCAAAAGGATTAGCTCTTTTTTAAATCCTCATATCACATCGATTTAAGGCCATGAAACAGATGTGATTAAGGTTTTGTGGTCTTAAATTCACTTTAAGCCCACAGCTTCATTCTATTGTGATCGATTACATACGCACAACAATAATTAAACAGACAACATGTATTATTTAATTTTAAACTGCAAAGCCCATTCACTTCCCCACCAATTTAATTGTCAAATTTGTCTAACCAGCCTTTGATCTTAGAATGTCAATTGTATATTAAATGGCAAGCCGGCAGCATGCCACTGAACATTTGAACAACTCCCCAACATTTAAATGTCTTCTACCTAAGCATAGCCATCTTTGTTTTATATGTTGTTAATACAGCAAATTTTCTACTATGTTCTGTTCATCTACTTTTTTTTTGTTTAAGCTCAGTATTTGGTAAAACTTAGTCTATGGAAAAATCATCAAACGACTCTTTTTTTTTTTCAATTTAGGTAATTCATCACAAGTAAATCTTGAAGACCTGAGGCTATCTACCATTAAAAAAAAAAAAAAAATCACAGATTCTCCAAGCTTTCTCATTAAAATATGTGTGCTTATTTTGATTAACAGATATTAATAATTTTCAAATATAGATATTTCTGTTTCAAGACACCCCCTTCAACCAGCAAGATTTAGAGTGTTGTGCAAAGCTTAAAAATCAACACTATAAAAGTTTGGAAAGGTGTAAGGCCCACTGTCAGTTTCTAAATTCCTCCCTCCCATTCCACAGAATTAATGACATGTGATACAAATAATCAAGTGTATAATAAGATATAGAGCAAATGTGTTGGACCCAACAATTAAAAATATAATTTAATCTGCTTACTTTGTTTACACATGTCAATGGTACAAATGTTATCATTATGGGCTTTGGGAAGGCTATATTACCAGACTCAACAGTGCTTGCTATCTAGATCCCTAAAAAAATAGGCAGACAGATTAGAAACAAAAATCTCATCAAATATTATGATTCTAACTGTCCAACTCCTAAGCATATGCTTTAACTTTAGATTTGCAACTTCTTTATCCCTTTCTCATTTTGCCACCTTGTACTGCTCAGAAATTTGTGCATGCCTATTTCTAAGCCTATGTATTGTACTACTATACCATCTTCTCCTAAAATACATGGGAGTCTCCTATGATAGTTAAGAACATGCATCCCAGACAGACTCTTCTTAGCTATCTGATTTTGCACAAATCACTTGACTACTCTAAGACTCAATTTCCTCATCAAAAGTCTCTACGTCTCAAGGTACTTGAAAGAATTAAGTGAAGTAGTACACCCATGTTCATTTCATCGCAGCATTATTCACAACTGCTAAACTGTGTAAGCAACCCAAGTGTCCACTGACAGATGAATGGATAAGAAAATGTGCTATAGGGTGCCTGGGTGGCCCAGTCGGTTAAGCATCTGCCTTCGGCTCAGGTCATGATCCCAGGGTCCTGGGATCGAGTCCCACATCGGGCTCCCTGCTCAGCAGGGAGTCTGCTTCTCACTCTCCCTCTAGCCCTCTCCCCTGGTTGTGCTCTCTCTCGCTCTCTCTCATGCTCTCTCTCAAATAAAATAAATAAATGAATGAATAAATAAAATCTTAAAAAAAAAGAAAAAAGAAAAAATGTGGTATACAGTGGAATATTATTTACCCTTTAAAAAGTAAATTCTCACATATAATACAATACAAAAAAACCTCAAGGACATTATGCTAAGAATATAAGTCAATCACAAAAAGACAAAATAATGCATGACTCCACTTATATGAGGTACCTAGAGTGATAAAAATCAGAGAAACAGAAAGTAGAATGGTGGTTGTTAGGCGCTGGGGGAAGAGGGGAATGGAAAACTATCATTTAATGGATATAGAGTTTTAGTTTTGCATGATGAAAAGAGTTCTAGAGAGGAAAGGTAGTGATGTTTGCACACATTATGAATGTGGTTAAGATGGTAAATTTTACGTTATATATACTTTACAACAATAAAAATAATTGAAAAAGAGAAAGAACTAGGGTGCCTGGTTGGCTCAGTTGGTTAAGCATCTGCCTTTAGCTCCGTAATGATCCCAGGGTCCTGGGATCCAGCCCCGCATCCAGCTCTGCTCGGCAGGGAGTCTTCTTGTCCCTCTCCCTCTGCTCCTCCCCTGCCCCGCTCGTGCACACATTCTCTCTTTCTTCCAAATAAATAAATAAAATCTTAAGGAAAAGAAAAAGAGAAAGAATTTTAAGCAAGTTACCACATGAAGGGTTCAGAACAGTGCCTGGCACATGATAATAAAATGTCAGCTATTGAGGCACCTGGATGACCAAGTCGGTTAAGCATCCAACTCTTGGATTCAGCTCAGGTTATGATCTCAGGGTTCTGAGATCAAGCCCCACGTTGGGCTCTGCCATCAGCATGGAGGCTGCTTAAGATTCTCTCTCTCTCTCCATTTCCCTCTGCCCCTCCCCCTGCTTGCATGTTCTCTCTCTAAAATAAAATCTTTTTTTTTAAATGTCAGCTACTGTTATTATATTATATCTAAGGAAATATAGTACTTAAAGCTGGGTATTATTATTATAAATACTACAACTAGTATTTTACACACTGGAAAAAAGAATTGAGGTTATTGACAAAATCCTTGGATAAAACAGAAAGGATTAGTTTAAAAATTTTGTAGACAGGAAAGAAGACAACGCTTCCAAGGAGAGAAGAGAGAAATGAATAAACACAAAAATTTTGAAATGTAGAAGAATAAACCATAGGTTACCCACAGTCCACAAACTCAAGCTTATCAGCGTATTTACACAAAGGCAGACAGCAACTACAATAAATAGTTACTTAATTCATTTTTCCATGAATAGGTGTCACCCAGTTTTGTAAAACCAGAAGCTGTACTACTTGAGTGAGCAGTAACTCAAAACAGAACTCAAATTAAAAAACTTATATCAGGTGGATCTCTCAATCTACCTAGGAACTTGTTTTCTAAACACTAGAATGATAAAACAAACCTGGGCCTAAAATGCTCCACTGTATTTAAACAGCCTCATAAGATTTACTGACAATAATGGTACATATAAATATACAATAACTCCAAAAGCTATTGTATGTAACAGAAAATTATCATGTTTTGATTCTACAGTCTAGCTCATTAAAATGAAAATTAGTAACGGCATAAATTAAAATTATAATTAAACCTACCTAGGTTCGTATTTCCCTTACCAATGCCCCCCCCCCACAAAAAACATAACTATCACAAAATAAGAGCTGACTGATAAAGTTCCCTCCTATGTACAATTTACAAAATCAACTAATTAACAAAGTTTAGGTAAATTCAACAAGTAGAATATCAAAGCATAACTTTCAACTAGTGAAAAACTATCAAATCTGGACTAATTTATTTGCTACCAGCAATATGCATCTTACTAATTGCCACTTCAGTGGACTAGAGTACACTCCCTCCTCCTTTCCACCAAACTACCAAGAATTAGAAAATTATGGAATCTTAAAGGGGTGCAAGGGTTCTTACATTGTCCCACTTCACCCAAGTATAGGTGCGCATATGTGAGCACACACACACATTTACCCCACCTCCAGCCCTGCAACAATCCTAATAGCACTTAAGGCATAAGAAAAACCAGGCTGGATTCAAATGAAAGTAAAAAAAGTATTTATACAGACACTACCATCTTATCTGGTTATATTACCTCTCCAGTTCATGTATGTCTGAAAATAAAGTACACAATAATAGTCACTTTACATAAACAGAAACATGATTTACCCTTCTATAGCAAGACGCTTCTACCTCAAGAACTAGATTTGAAATTAATACAGATATTTTTAATACCATCTAAGTTCACTTAAATTTGTTTCTCAATGGTCACCTAAAGTCCAAAATGTAAGCACTCCAAAACAGTAAGTGGACACAAACATAGCTGAAAAAAATCAATTTCTTCAAATCCTCAAAAGCGATATAGTTAAAAGGCAAAATCTTATGATACATCTTAAAGATTCAAGATGAATAAAGTTGGCTACTTATTAAAAATGAGCTGCCATTTAATTAGGAGGAAAAGAGGGTTTTCTCCTGGTTTTTAAGTATTTCCTACACTAAGAAATATGACTTTTTTGTCACATTAAAAAATAAAAGCCCACCAACTGCTAATGAGGTATGGGTTGTTGAATACCCTGAGAAAATGGAGTAGAGTCTTGCTACTTAACGTGTGGTCCTTAAGACTAGTAGCACTGGCATTGCCTGGGAACTTGTTAAAGATGCAGAATCTGGGGCCTCACCCCAGACTTACCTAATCAGAATTTACATTTTAACAAGATCCCCAGGTGATTCATATGCACACTGAATGATGAAAAACGATGGATTAAAGAACCTCTAACCACCCTCAACGCTCAAATTGCAAACGAAAATAGAAAAGCCAAACAGTGTGTCATTCAAAGCCCTTGTTTCTTTGTTGATCTTCTGCTTACATGATCTGTCCGTTGCTGTGAGTGGGGTGTTAAAGTCCCCTATTACTAATGTATTATTATCAATATGTTTCTTTACTTTGGTTATTAATTGGTTTATATAACTGGCTGCTCCCACGGGGGCATAGATATTCACAATTGTTAGATCCTCTTGCTGGATAGACCCTTTAAGTATGACATAGTGTCCCTCTACATCTCTTACTACAGTCTTTGGTTTAAAATCTAATTTGTCTGATATAAGGATTGCTACCTCAGCTCTCCTTTGAGGTCCATTAGTGTGGTAAATGGTTCTCCAACGCCTCACTTTCAGTCTGGAGGGTCTTTAGGTTTAAATGAGTCTCTTGTAGACAGCATATGGATGGTTCTTGCTTTTTTATCCAATCTGATACCCTGCGTCTTTTGGTTGGAGCATTCAGCCCATTTACATTCAGAGTAACTACTGAAAGATACGAATTTAGTGCCATTGCATTGCCTGTAAAGTCCCTGTTTCTGTAGATTGTCTCTGTTACTTTCTGGTCTAGGTTACTCTTGGGGTCTCTCTTCGCTTACGGAATCCCCCTTAGTATTTCTTGCAGGGCTGGCTTGGTGGTCACATATTCTTTCAGTTTCTATCTGTCCTATAAGCTCTTTATCTCTCCTTCTATTCTGAATGACAGCCTTGCTGGATAAAGTATTCTTAGCTGCATGTTCTTCTCATTTAGTACCCTGAATATATTTTGCCAGCCCTTTCTGACCTGCCACGTTTCTGCGGATAGGTCTGATGTTATTCTGATGCTCCTCTCTCTGTATGTAAGGAACCTCCTCTCCCTAGCTGCTCTCAGGATAGCTTCTTTGGCTCTAAGATTTGCAAGCTTCACTATTATATGTCGGGGTGTTGATCTATTTTTGATATTGGGAGGGGTCCTCTCTGCCTCCTGGACATGAATGCTTGCTTCCTTCCCCAGATTAGGGAAGTTCTCAGCCATGATTTGCTCAAATATACCTTCTAGCCCTCTCTCTCTCTCCACCCCCTCTGGGATCCCGATAATTCTGACACTGTTTCGCTTCAAGGCATCATTAAATTCTCGAAGCCTTTCTTCATGGGCTATTAGTTGTCTTTCTCTCTTTTCCTCAACTTCCTTCCTTTCCATCAGCCTGTCCTCTAGATCACTTATTCTCTCTTATGCCTCATTGACCCTAGCTGTTAGAGCATCCAATTAGACTGCATCTCATTCATAGCATTTTTAAGTTCAGCCTGATTAGATCTCATTTCTGCCTTTAGAGATTCTGTATTGTCATTTATGCTTTTTTCAAGCCTAGCTATTAACTTTTTAATTGCTATCCTGAATTCCATCTCTGACATCTTACTTATATCCATATCGATTAGCTCTGTGGCAGAGAACATTGCCTCTGGTTCTTTCCTTTGTTGTGAAATGGGCAGAAGACATGAACAGACATGTCTCCAAAGACGACACAAATGGCCAACAGACACATGAAAAAAAAAATGCTCTGCATCACCTGCCATCAGGGAAATACAAATCAAAACCACAATGAGATACCACCTTACACCAGTTAGAATGGCTAAAATTAACAAGGCAGGGAACAACAAATGTTGGCAAGGATGTGGAGAAAGGGGAACCTTCTTACACTGTTGGTGAGAATGCAAGCTGGTACAGCCACTCTGGAAAACAGTGTGGAGGTTCCTCAAGAAGTTAAAAATAGAGCTACCCTATGACCAGCAATTGCACTACTGGGTATTTACCCCAAAGATACAGATGTAGTGAAAAGAAGGGGCACATGCACCCCAATGTTCATAGCAGCAATGTCCACAATAGCCAAACTGTGGAAGGAGCCAAGATGTCCTTCAACAGATGAATGGATAAAGAAGATGTGGTTCATATAAACAATGGAATATTACTCAGCCATCAGAAAGGATGAATACCTACCATTTGCATCAACATGGATGGAACTGGAGGGTATTATGCTAAGTGAAGTAAGTCAAGCAGAGAAAGACAATTATCATATGATTTCACTTATACGTGGAATATAAGGAATAGGGCAGAGGATCATAGGGACAGGGAGGGAAAACTGAATGGCAAGAAATCAGAGAGGGAGACAAACCATGAGAGACTCTCGACTCTGGGAAACAAATTGAGGGTTGTGGAAAGGGAGGTGGTTCAGGGATGGGGTAACTGGGTGATGGGCATTAAGGAGGGCACGTGATATGATGAGCGCTGGGTGTTATACGCAACTAATCAATCACTGAACATTATATCAAAAACTAATGATGTATTATGTTGGCCAATTGAATTTAAAAAAAAGAAAAGCCAAACAGATAAAATCAAACAAAAAGATTAAAAATTTTTTAAAACATGGAGAAAAGGAGCTTTCACAAAAGCACCTGTCCAAAAGTTACATTCAAATAGATTTTTCCTCTCTTCTTAGCTATAGAAATATTCTTATTTTAATGTTAACTCAAGTAAAAGGGACAAAGAAGAGTATGAAAGAGAAGAAAAAGAAGACTATGCAAGATCACAAGTTAGTCCCAATCACAGTCCTCTAGTTTTCACATTTTATATTATGCAACTTTTGAAACTAACTATTGTCTAGACTAACTAAATGAATGCTAATATAATCTACTTTTAGTAAAAGCTTTTACTGAGTCCTGAAAAAGTTCACCTAACAGCCCTTGAATAATAACTGAAAATAGGAAATAAAATGTTGGGGGGATGACTGGGGGAAAATTACAATAGGGTCTTCCAGTGCCCCCTGCAGGATAACCCCTTGGGGATATCTTGGTAAGGTCAGCTGTGACATCACCCCCTTTCTTTTATTCTTCCACTCATCAAAGTTTAGTCTGCTTTCCCTTCCACAGCAAATGTTCATTTCCCTGTCTTCTAAATCACTGTGGAAAACATTCTTGCCACTCTCTATTTCAAACACAGCTCTTTTAAGTCCCTCAAAGGCCACTGGGCTAACCAACGGACTCAGCAATTCCAGGTGGCCTTAAACTTCAAGAAGACTGAGATACAGGAGATAAAGGCTCCCCTACCTTACAAATTCCTAAGAATAATTCAAGAAGTAGGAGTTGACATTAAGGCAAAATTTAAATCAGAGATTCAAGACTTAGCAATCATTAAAACTCTGACATGTTTAAAAATATAAAGAAAAGGTTTAACCCAGGTACCAGTAGTAACAATTCTCTTCCTTTGGTCTAAGCACCTACCTGCCCAGTGACCAGAAGTTACATAGATTCTGGATTTATCACCAATTATTAGACAGCACTGTCCAGCTCAAGCTGTTTCCCTCCTCTTGCCCATATTACTCAACCTTGAGTAGTCATCCTCCTCTTAAGAACTCCTACGTTCCTATGTCATGTCATTTACATGCAATTATATTTCATATTGTGCTCTCATGCATTCCCATGTTAATAGAGCAATTAGAGTTTGACCCATTTAAGGGCATGAACCAGGTCTTTTTTTTTTTTTAAATGGGCTCCCTGCTCAGTGGGGAGCCTGCTTCTCCTTCTCCCTCTCCCTCTGCTGCTCTCCCTGCTTGTGCTCTCTCGCTCTCTCTCTCAAATAAATAAATAAATAAATAAATAAATAAATAAATAAATAAAATATTTTTTTTAAAAGATGTTATTTTTAAGTAATCTTTGTACCTACCCAATGTGAGGCTCAAACTCACAACCCCGAGCTCAAGAGGCATAAGCTCTAGTGACTGAGCCAGCCAGGCACCCCATGACCAGATCTTAAATTTTCTTTTTTTAAATATGTACAAACTAATTTTCCTCTCAAAATTTTGTCACTGAAAGTGACCACACATTTAAATATTTTATTTGGTAGCTCCAAGTATTTGGTCAGAACAGCTACCATTTAAAATATGTCAAAAATTAGGAACTGTCTTTAAAGCAAGCAACATCTTCTTTTTATTTTCATATTATTTCTACTAGAACAATGAGTATTTTGTTATTTATTTTAGCAAAAGAGAAAGACGTAATCTATAATGCTTTTACTTTCAACACATATTATACTTTACCATAAAGATCCTCAAGTATTTATTTTAAATTTATAAATGGGCTAATAGCACAACTAAGGTATTTTTAAGAAAGACATGCACATAAAGAAAATGTAATAAGTAAAATTATATCTAAGTGCACCAGTTGTTCTAAATTATTTTTAATTTCTTCATTTATTAGTAAATAATGCTTAATGGATCACACTATTAGAAATTAACTGGCTTCCACTAATCTCTGTTCATGTTCACATAAAAGTACCAGGAGATATTCCAGATGCACCAATCTCAACAGCCAAATACTAAATACAAGAAGCTAAATACTAAGGCTACAAAAATAAATATAATAAAGACTCACAATATTAAGGCAACTACCAAGCCAGATCACAGAGTAGACTCACTGTGCAGTTGCCTGAAGTTATAATTTAAGCAGCAATTTTATTTGTTATTGTTATTTACTGTACTCTGTACCTCTAGCCACAAGTTTATATCATTAGGCTAATATAAGACATAAAAGGCTTAAATGCCATTCTAAATAATTCATGAGGAGACAAAATTTGGTTCTCTGCCCATGCAAAAGTATTTTAAAAATTAAATTTTCTAAATTCCAAAATGTTGCTAAAATAAAATTTGTCCAAGAAAGCTCACCTGCCAGCAAAAATACCAGCAACAGCAGCAACATTAGAGCTGGGCTGAGAGCCAGAGACGTGGTGTACTAGGATGGGTTGCCTATAAAATCTTCAAATCAGACTTCACAATTTTAAAAAGAGCTGTCAGCATTACTCATTTTCAATTTCTTTCACTAGTTCACAGATACTAATGCAAACTTTTGGAAACCAAATTACCAGAAACACGCAAAAACTGAATATAGTTCCCCAAGAAACTAAAAATACTATATATGATTTTTAAAGGAAAAAAACATATGGTCATAGAAATTTCTTCCCTAAAATATAATTAGAGCACAAATGTCAAAAGCACTATTCTTCATATACCACACACAAGTCAAATGACTTTTCTATCCTCGGACCATAAATTTCATTACCTAAAATTAAGAAAGGAGTTGTATTCCAGCATAAGTTTTTCTATTAGACTCCTTTGCTCCCAACACAGACAACTGAGAGCAAAAAGCCCACATGAAATAAAAGAAAATCTTCACATCATTCTTTTACTCTCTGGGATTCCTACATAAAAACACTGCAGTTTTCTGAAGCAGACAAAATACTTTCAGGGATTTTAATATGGTTTAATCTTATTTACAAAAATACTTCCAAAATGACACTACACAGTCACCTACAAATATAATATAGATGCAATGCACAAAAGAATATGTCAACATCATCAAAACTACTATGCTTTCAATATTCTTGTATATGTGAACGCCCTAATCCTTACTAAATTCTTAATAATCCCAAACTAATATTTTGGTATGTATTTGATGTTACAATGTACTGGGTACTTCTACTGCTTCACAAAAGCAGGCTGAATTAAAAAGTGGTCCTCTGCTGCCATCTAGTGAAGTCATAAAATGCCAAAACTAAACCACAAGTGACAGGAAAAAATTTTTTCAGGGATGAATCTGTTTAATAAATCATTAAAATATACTAGTTCAGGGGCGCCTGGGTGGCTCAGTCGTTAAGCATCTGCCTTCGGCTCGGGTCATGATCCCAGGGTCCTGGGATCAAGCCCCGCATCGGGCCCCCTGCTCGGCAGGAAGCCTGCTTCTCCCTCTCCCACTTCCCCTGCTTGTGTTCCCTCTCTCGCTGTGTCTCTCTCTGTCAAATAAATAAATAAAACCTTTAAAAATATATATATATACTAGTTCAGAACACAGTCCTTAAAATATCTCTGCAGAAAATGCTACAGAAACATTTAATATGGGCGCCTGGGTGGCTCAGTCGGTTAAGCGACTGCCTTCAGCTCAGGTCGTGATCCCAGGGTCCTGGGATCGAGTCCCACATCGGGCTCCCTGCTCTGCGTGGAGCCTGCTTCTCCCTCTCCCACTCCCCCTGCTTGTGTTCCCTCTCTCGCTGTGTCTCTCTGTGTCAAATAAATAAATAAAATCTTTAAAAAAAAAAAAAAACAATATGCTAGAAGTTTTTTACTTTAAAAAAGATATATGTATACTCCCATAAATGTATTCTAGAGCATATGATATAGCAATAATTTTAATGAACTATCAGATGAATAATTACTCATAAAAAAGTTACCTAGAATAACACTATCACAGTACTATTATAAGGGCAAAATTTTCAAAACAATCTAAATTTCTAACCATACAGGATTTGTCAAATAAATTACATTTATAAAATGGAATATAGAGATCCAGTGTGACTCCTTTTCCTCCCAAGACACTATCAAAATAACAAAAACAAAAAAATTTTTTACATACATACATAGCCATCTGGTGATTTTAAAAATATGACCACAAGTCCACAAATTCTTTGACACTCTCCCCGACCCCCTTCAAGAAGTGGAACTTAATTTTCCTCCCCTTCAGTGAAGGCTAGATCTGTATCTCACGTCCAACAAACAGACTATGGCAAAAGTGACTGTATGTCATTTTTGAGATTAGACTATAAAAAGACTACTGCTTCCATCTTGGATATCTTGGAGTAACCACTCTCTCTCAGATCACTTGCTCTGTGGTGAAGCTGGCTGCCATGTGGTAAAGATACTCAGGCAGCTGTAGGGACCCACTTGGAACCCCAGAGTTAGTATGATTATTTTAAGCTAAAGACATCTGAGATTCAACAGATGCAGAATGAAGCCTCCTCTGAGCTTCCCTTATCCGACTAAAAGCAGAAACTTCTGGGAGTAAAGCTGCCATAAATTCCCTCTTCCGAGAAGCTTCACTCTCAAGAACAAGAAAACGAGAATGAGAATGAAACCGTCTTAAATCCTCTGGTGGAGGGGGTGTGGGGGGATTTACAGCCACGAAGAAGACAGAAAAGACCATTCACCCCAGCATAAACAAACATTATTATAAACTTTCTTATTTACCATTTGTTCCCCTAAAAACCTATTTGCCTTTCTCAAAGAAACCCTTTTGTTCTTCCCGTAGCGCTCTTTCCTCCCCACTCCTTTCCCCTATTAAGTTAGGTATATAAACCCCTAACTTTAGGCTTTTAGAGAGCCACTTCTTTCCTGCACTCTCATATGCATATGAATAAACTTTGTTTTTTTTCTTTCAGGTCTTTTGTCAGTTTAATTCACAGGCCCCCAAACAATGAATCTAAGAGGAGAGAAAAAAGGGCTTGTTCCCACCTCCCCCCCCTACACACACACAGCCTATGGACAGACCCAAAGGGCAAGGAACGGAGGCTTCAGGCCAAGAGCCAGTGAAGAACTGAGACCTGCCATCAACCACATGAGTGAGCTCAGAAGTGGAGCCCTGAGATGACAGCAGGCTTGGGAAAGTTTGAAGGCAACCTCCTAAGAGCCAGAACGACCCAACTAAATTGCTCCCAAAATCTAGGAGATAATAAATGTTTCTGGTTTCAAGCTGCTAATTTTGAGGGTAATTTTGAGGTAACTTGTTAGGTAGCAAAAGATAACTAATGCAACATAGAACAATGAAGATAAGGGAAGAAGGGAAAAGAATCAGCAGATGAACTATTTCAATAAATTTCTGGTCAACAAGAAATAGATGGAGAAGTGCCAAAAACACTGCACAGAAGTAATCCTTCCCAATAATCTAAATAGTTCCAGTGAAAACATTTTAAGTATTTACACTATTTCAATTCAACCACAGACTTAAGAAAAAATTTTTAAAGGGGCCCCTGGGTGGCTCAGTCGGTTAAGCATCTGCCTTCAGCTCAGGTCATGATCCCAGGGTCCTGGGATCAAGCCCCGCATCGCATCAGGTTCCCTGCTCAGCAGGGAGCCTGCTTCTCCCTCTCCCGCTCCTCCTGCTTGTGCTCTGTTGTGCTCTCTCGTGCTCTGTCAAATAAATAAATAAAATCTTTAAAAAAAATTTTTTTAACTATGTTTACCAAACAGCATGTAAATGTAAATGAAGTTGATAGTATTAAAGTTAGAGCTGACATAAAAGGGGTAGGTGAAGACAAGGGAACTCTAAAGTCCTCATCTTACAATATGAAGAGTCAACAAACACTAAATAGGGGTTATCAGAACAGTGAAGGTAGGATTAGAAATACAGCCTTGATCAATAAAGAACTAACAATAATAGTATAACTACATAAGAACAAAGATTTTGGTTGAGCTACATCTTCCATAACCACTCTAAGAACTCACCTAAACTTGATTAATAAACAGAGATATAATCATTTGATTTAGAGATCTAGGGATAAGCATAGGATAAGTAAAAATAAGAAATGGTTAAAAGTGGTTGCCTTTAGTGAGTGGGACTGACTGACTGACTGACTGAAAAATACTGTGGAATATTTTCATTTAACTAAACAAAATAATACATGTAAGAGAGAAAGGTCTAAAAGCATACACACCAAAAATGTAAGCTCTAACTGGTGAGATTACAGATGTTTTTCATTTTTGTCCTTTTCCTTATCTTCATTTTCTAAATTTTCTATAATGAATACAAATTACTTTTATAATGGGAAAAAAGTTTTAAAAACACTGCTTGTTTTCATTATTACAAAACTAGAATCACAAGACAAAAAGAGACATTTTTACTGAAATATCAAGTCCAAATCAGAAAAAGGTTTAGTAAGGTACAGACATATTCATTGATTTTGACCTAATTAAGAGGATTTGAAAAGCTTTCAGTATAATGGAATACTGAAAAATTATTATTCATTGCACAAATCAGGTAATTAGTTCCAATCCTTGTAAACAAATCTCATGAATCTACCAGTTCTATAGGTAAGAAGCCTCTCAGTTATTTTAATTAGTTACTTTTAGATTAAGTAGCTCTATTCATAATGAGAATATAAAGTATCTTTACCAGACTTCAAAGCATAAAATCAAATGATATATTCATTTGCACTAGTTATCATGAACGTAACAGCTTATGCTTCTTAGAACTTCATAGCCACAAAAACTAAATATGTAAAATACTGTATCCTTTTAAGTGGTCCTCCATCAGAGAGTAATGCCACATCCACTGCTCAGATTTGCCTTGATCTGGAATAAAATTTAAAAGCCACTTACAATGGTTTGGGCAACACCATATATCAAAAGGACACAGAGATGTGAAAATCATTTTGATTTTTATAAAGCAATCAGTCTTCATAAAAAGAAAAGATCAAAAGAAATATTCCAAAGGTTTGTTTCATTTTGCATTTGTTCCTGACATGGCTGATTACTTCCAATTTTCATTTGTATATAATGTGCATTCTTTAAAAATCAATTATAATTCTTTCAACAATTTTTCACTGATTCACAAAGAGGAACAGATTTTTTTTCCCTTTTATACCCAAACTAGTAGTTACCATTTCTATAATCACACATAGCAGACTACAGCACTTGAGCAAATAACCAGTCCTGAAAATATGATGGAATTGTGAAAAAATAAGTATGAAATCCATTTAACATCTCCTCTAACAGACAGCTCCAGAGCTACAATAGGGGTAGGGGGCAAATGTTCTTCAGTCTGGTCAGCAGCATTCTTCAATACTAAATAACAAACGTGTTTGTATCTCTTATTTATTCCACTATCAAAATTTCAAAACCATCTAGGACATCCAATATTACACTCCTAAAATCACAATGAGCACTCATATTTCATATGGAATATCAAGTAATGCTCCTTAGTAGCGCTTTGGTATCTCTCTTATTTATTCTGTCTTGTACTATTCAGTTTTACGACAACTCTTGTATCTTAAAGCTGCTTCAGGGAGGAATTCTATTTTGTTTTCCTACAGTGTATTGTATTGTCTCTGACACCTTATAAGGCCTATACTCACTTAATAGTTACCTAGTAAAGCAAAAAAATATTATTTATGCAAACATATTGATTTTCCCATTAAGTGAAAGTTGCAATGCTATTCCAATTACCATCACAAAACAGTATGAGGAAAATTGATAAAGTTTTTCTATAGGTTACTTACAATAGAACAGTACTATCATATCCCATTTATGGAGGATCAGGCAGTGAGAGAAGAAGGTAGCAGACAAGTAGATGAATGTATCTAATGTCTACAGGAACCAAACATCCAACTCTTAACACTGATTATCCCAAGGAGTGGGATAAAAGTTCTCACAAGAAGAACTTTTAATCTCCCTATATAATGTTTTATAAGGCAGACAATATCAGAATAAGTATGAACTAAGACAAAAATGCACCTATAAGAATAAAACAGTAAAAATAACCAAAGAGATATTGAAAAAAGAATAATGAATACATCATCTGGCAATATAGAAAAAAAGAAATATGTTTATAATACAGTATAGTGGTAAGGATCCTAGGCTCTGCAGCCTGACCACCTGCATTCAAATCCCAGTCCTGTTACTTAAATAATAATATAGATTTGGAATACTTACTTACCTTTATGTGCCTCATTTTCCTAATTCATAAAACCAGGATAATAACAGTATCTACACGTCATAGAGTGTGTGCATTAAATGAGATAGATACTCTGTGTAAAGTACTCAGAACAATGTCTAGAATACATAAGAACTCAACAAGTGTTAACTGTTAAAAAAAATTATTGCTGGGTGCCTGGGTGGCTCAGTTGGTTAAGCGACTGCCTTCAGCTCAAGTCATGATCCTGGAGTCCCGGGATCGAGTCCCGCATCAGGCTCCCTGCTCAGCAGGGAGTCTGCTTCTCCCTCTGACCCTCCCCCCTCTCGTGTGCTCTCTCTCTCTCTCTCTCTCTCAAATAAATGAATAAATAAAATCTTTAAAAAAAAAATTATTGCTAAAAAAAATGTTACTATAGCCAAAATACATAATAAATTCCAGCAACCACACTAACTTTTTAAAAAAACGCTAATTAAAGCAATAACAAAATTTTATTTTTCATTATCAACTTGGCTACATCATTATTTATGAAACTACCCAAAACTGCTGAAGATGCAGTGAAATGGGCTCTTTTAGGCAATGGCATTTGGGGTGTACCACACAGCCTTTAGCAAAGTATATCAACTTCTGAAGTTTCTATACTCTTTATCTAAGTACCTAAGTACTTTAAGTATTGAAGTACTATATTTATCATAACCTACACAAAGATGGGTATAAGGAGATCATTACAGTTATTTCTAACAAAAAAACAAAACGGTCTAAATGCCTCAATAGGAAGCAAATAATTTTATCTTGACAGCAATTAAGCAATATTTTTAAAAGTATACTTTAAAAATGGAAAATGCTCATGTTAAGATAAAAAAATTATATAAAAATAATCATACAGTTTAGTTCTAATTTTGGCATATAGCAAATGTTCAATAAATATCTATTGACCAGGAAGCCTGAAGCAGGAAGCCTGCTTCTCCCTCTCCCATTCCCCCTGCTTGTATTCCTCTCTCGCTGTGTCTGTGTCAAATAAATAAATAAAATCTTAAAAAAATAATAAAATAAAATATATATTTAGAAATATTAACCAAAAAAGGATTTTTTTTTCTTTAATATTTCAAAGTTCCAGATGTTTGCTACCCCTGGAATATGGGCAACTGCAAATTCTACCTTGGGGCTGCACCTATGTTTGCAACTTAGGTTTTACCTGTATCTGTTTAGCTATAAGAGTTCTCAGCTAGATTTGGTAACAGGTATTGAATTCACTTGATTTTTATTTTTAAGTACCACTTCAGACACAATATCTCTATTAATTAGGAATAACTATCATATTTAGCATTTAACCAAAGAAGCTAATATTTAAAGGATCTTTTTATCCATTAGTAAATCCTAAGGATGTGACCAGCTGGTATCTATTTTAAAAGTTGGGTTTTAAGATATTAGACTTTTTTTGACCAATACCTAGTTTTCTTCTTGTACAGTAACTACACCACACCCTAAGAGAATTGTGAGTAGACTCTAGGAAACGAAATGTTGGTTCCCATGTAAAAATAGTTTTCCAAGGAGTCTTTAGCTATGACAACAATAACGTCTACTGAACATTGTACTAAACATTTTATATGCGTGATCTTTAATCAATTAATGATCAAATTCTCAGCCATATCCTCAACTCAATGGCTGGCTAAACATTACTCTGATTCAGATCACTAATTTTTACACTGTATTCCACAAGGTGCTAAGATCAGTAGCTCCCAAACATGGCTAGAAATCAGAACCAACTAGGGTGCTTCTCAAAGCATATTCTCCAAACCAGGCAAGGCCTAATGAATTTGGATCTCCAAAATTTTTTTAATAAAAGTATCCTATATGGTAATATAATCATGATGGTAATGTGACCCACACACCTAGTGGTGTTTGTTGCCCTAAGAAGTTCCATCATGACATTAGAGACCACCATGTGCAACCCCACATGCTCTCTGGAAATGTGCAACAACAGAAGTGGTACCACTTTGACTTATTTTATATAGTGGGGCTCCAAGTAAGAGTTGGGCTTAAAGGAGTAAAATGAGTTCTGCAACTTCCTTTTTTAACCAATTTACCACCAGATATAAACTATAGCTTCAGATCATTAAACAGTGCTTCTGATTAACCTCTAATCACGCTTTGTTAAGTCTCCCTTCTCCACGATCAAAGAGAAACACAGGAGTCATAGCATTATTGTATCCCTCCCAGTTGCAAGAAAACTGGCCTGGCTCCCTCCCAGTAGGTTCCAATGAAACTACTGTAAAAAACAGGGCTGGAGTCTATAAGTGATGTAATCTGTTCTACATTCTAAGGGTTTCTGCTTATCACCAGAAGTATGATGCTAAACATTTAGTAAGCCCCAAGATTAGTCATCTGTATAATAAGAAAAAGCTACGATAAACCAAATTTTAAAAGCCCAAATACTAGAATACAGACCAATAAAGAAAAAAGCTACAGAACAGAAGACCAGAGTTGTATGGCTGATTTTGCCACTATCTACTTGTACGACTGAAGCAAATACCTTATTTTCTGGATTCTGGCCCCTTAGACACTTCCACAAAACTCTAAGTTTTCCTAAAACAGTTCAAAAATTTTATGGCTATAATTAATACTTCTTAGTAAATAAGAGATAATTCTTATTAATACCAATATTCAAAGTTCTTATGTTACATATTATAATGAACAATTTGCTTGGCAGTCAAGAGAAAAACAGAACTAAAGAGAAATTTATATTTGCTCTAACCTCTTCCCTCAAGTGGAACTGAAAAACAGCTAAGTGAACAAATCTAAATTAAAGTAGTATACACATAACTTAATTGATCATAATTTGATTTACTCATTCTGTTCCTAAACAGTTTAAAACATATTTTGGTTTTGTTTGTAGTTCACTGAAAATTATTCCAGAGACATCTGAAACCTCTTTAATATTCTTCTCAGTATGTAAGACTTTTTTGGTCTAGCATCTCATTACCTTATCCTCACTGTTCCTGTCTGAACATTCAGCTCCAGTCATTAGAATAAACATCTGCTACAAACATCATTAATGAGATACATACCAAGGGACCCAAGCAAGTTACCAACTACCTTAATTACACTGTTCTGTATAAAAATCGTTATAGCAGCAAATATAAAAGCTACCCGAACATACTATAATTAGTTTATTATCCATACAAAAGCTATTTCTATAAGTCACTAAGTACATTATCAGGACATATATACCATGACCACACATGAAGACTCTATTATAACAAAGGCATGGGACATGATTTTTATGGGGGAAAAAAGGCTTAATTTTCCTTTCAAATTCATACATTTCATGAGTTACTTACATAAAACATCTTGCCAAAATACCAGGAGCTTACCAATGACTTACGATTAACAGGAAGAAAAACTTATTTCAACTCTTATAATTTACCGAAGCAAATTTTAAAACAAAAATATTTTACATTAAACTTATGTTTTCCTTACTTCTACACTTTCTCATAAAAAAAGGAAAGCACATTTAAGATGTAAGTCTTTTAAGGAGAATATATCCGATCATGGATTGTCAAACTTTGAACCAAAGGCCCAATGTGGCCTGCTACCTGCTTTTGTAAATAATGTTTTATTGGAACACACTTACAGTCATTTGTTTATGTAAGAATACCAGAATATAGCTGCCTTTGTGCTATAATGGCAGAGTACAAATAGTTGAGACAGACAACATGGTCCATAAAACTAAAAATATTTACTATCTGGCCCTTACAAAAAACATTTGCTGAACCTTGGATTAGATGAAAACTTAAAGCTGGGGATTCTGTCTTAAGCACTCCTGATCCATTTGACACTTGACAGACCCTTGAGGTATGAGCTTTCAGTGTAATTTCTGAATGGATGAAAAAAGGGGATTCCCAGACCAGGGTTCAAAAAGAATGAATCTGTCTACAATTTCCTCCAAGAAGCATTATGTAAATGTATCTCGCTTACTTAAATAGATGTGTTATAAAAAGCTGACTATAAATTACATTTCCATAAATGCCTAAGTGGTTTTTTTTTAATTCCTGCAATAATTCCCCTTGTAATCCAAGTCCCATATATATCTTATACATTCAATTTTTCTTAAAGCCGGGTATGCTTGTATATGTGTGTGTGTGTATTAGATGTTAAGTCAGAAGGTAAGCATACGCATATATTGCTATCTTTTCTCTACCAACCATCTACTGAATGCGAAGTGCTTTAATTACTTCATTTAATCCTTTTACAACAACAGATCATCCCTTTATTACATAAATCCAAACAAAAGTAGTTGTTTCTTAAATCTAGCTTTAAATTCTGTCCTAGTGTATCATTTTCCTTGAAATATACTTTTTTCTTTTGCTAAATGGTTTACATTTTTGTTTGGAAATTGAATGTGACATGGAGTTGTAATTTTTTAAATGTTAAAAATTTCACAACCACTGTGTCCCCATATCTTTCATGAGAAGACATTAGCAGCTTTTCACTGATCACTTCATTCAATAAATATTTACTGAGTGCCTATCATGTGCTAGGCACTATTCTAGGCACTGGGGAAACAATGGTTAAAAAGACAAAAATCCTGGGGTGCCTAGTTGGCTCAGTCAGTAGAGCATGTGACCCTTGATCTCAGGGTCATGAGTTCAAGCTCCACACTGGGTGAAGGGAGGGAGGGAGGGAGGGGGGTCGGAGGGAGGAATCTCTTTAAAAGGCAGAAAAATAAGTCATTCATATTTTTTTTTAAAAAGACAAAAACCTCAACCCTCATGGAGCTTGCCTTCATCATGATTATCAATTCAGAATAAGGCTTTTGCTTTTACAGGGCAAAGCTACCATCTGTGGGATTATGACTGAACACCTCTCAGTCAGTATCCCACCCGGGCATAACTATACGGTACCACCTTGGGGCCTCGGTTGGCGTTGGATAGCCAGTCCCCACCATCCCCACTGGCAGGCCCCCAGTGTCCCGCATGGCGTGGCATGCCCCACTGTGCATCCCTTGGGTTGGGTGCGGAGAGCCCATCCTCCCAGGAAACGCGGCGAGGCCTGAAAGGGGGCGGCCCCCTCACCTGTCACACAAAGCACCTTCCTGGGCAATCTGGTGCTAAACCATTCATAGACGACCTGCTTCTGGGTCAGGGGTTTCGTAGGTAGCAGAACAGCTCCCTTGCTGTGATCTATTGAAAGTCAGCCCTCGACAAAAGGGTTTGTAAAAAATATGAAAAATAAAGAAAAAATAGGGGCGCCTGGGTGGCTCAGTCGTTAAGCGGCTGCCTTCAGCTCAGGTCATGATCCCAGGGTACTGGGATCAAGCCCCACATCGGGGCTCCCTGCTCCATGGGAGGCCTGCTTCTCCCTCTCCCACTCCCCCTGCTTGTGTTCCCTCTCTTGCTGCATCTCTCTCTGTCAAATAAATAAATAAAATCTTTAAAATAAATAAATAAATAAAATCTTTAAAAAAAAGAAAAAAGAATAAAGGCTTTTGCTTTTCTATTACAAATTATTCCCATAACCTTACACTTTTCCTATTGTCAACATAGCCTAAGCTATTATCTTTTACTTTGCTACCTTCATGACAATAATAGTTATAAAAAATAATAATTTGGCTTTTACCTTGATAATAATTCAGAAACAGCTGAAATTAAATTTATACTATTTAATCTCCAGATTAAAAAGAAGGAATTAAAGTAAAATTTGAGGGGGGAAATAAAATTTGAGATTAATTCTAAAACGTTTACATAGTTCTAAATCTTCATTTTCAAATGGATGTTGGAATTAATTTTGAATGAATGAATTTTGAAGACAGATCATTTCTTTTTACTGCATTACAAATTCTGCTAATTAACTACACAGAGAAATTCTATTATAAAAGTTCTAATTATCTTTTCCCAGAATATTCTTCAGAATCTGTGAAAAGGCAATATTTCACAATTTCACAACAGTTCAATTCCAACTCCATCTGCAATACCCTGATATCACTTCTGCTTATAATGAATTTACACACAACTATAATAGACTTTCCCCTCCTCTCCAACTCTACCATGACCAATACAGATTATTTTTCTAGATTCTACCACTGGAATTCTCCCATGGGTCAAGTTCTAAATTCCCTGGATATATTACACTTTGTTTATGCTATCTCATTAAATAGTGTATTCTTTCATCTAATCACATGCTTAAACGGTATACTAATTGCTTTAAATTAATTACCTCATTTAATCTTTTTACAACTTTATAAGAAGAACACATTTTCCCTGATTTACATAAATGTTCTAGATATATAAAAAGAAAAGATCTCCAATTCATTTTAAAAGACTAGTACGATCTTCATATCAAAACCACATAGCGAGAGTACAAAAAAATACAGACCAATCTCACCTACAAACATATATGCAAAAAACCATCAAATTGAATCCAACATCATATTGGAAAAGCAGTAGCCCAACTTCAGAAAATCTATCAGTGTAATTCACTAACCAAGTAAATTAACAGATTAAAGGTAAAAACTCCTATGACTTAGCTCAATAAACACGAAAAATGCATATAATAAAATCTGATGATGATAAAAATTCTTAGCAAACCAGGACTAATAATTTTCTTAACTAGATAAAGGCTGTATGGTGAAACCTATGGCAAACACCATACTTAACACTAAAACTGAGAACTGTCCCCACTGAAGTTAGAAACGTGACAAGATTACCCAATACCATATAATTAATTCTACATTGTCTAGAAGTCTAATACCACATAACACACACACACAAGTACTAATTGTAAGACTGAATGAAAACAGAAAAATACTTTCAAATATTACTTACATAGTAAATTCAAAAAACCTACAGTCACACTATTAGCAAATGTAGTGAGTTACTAGTTAACAAGTGGGTTCAGCAAGATTGCTAGCACAATATCAACATTCACAAATGATTAGTATCCTCATAATAGTGCATGAAGCTATTTGTCAGGAGATGGTACTTCTGAATTCAAAGCAAGGAACCTCCTTTTGACTTCAGTAGATATTAGGTGTTTCCATTTTAATTTCCAAGCAACAATTTCCAAGTTTATTACACAGCCTCCTTTCAGGGCCACATGCAAACAGGCAGTTAACTACAATACCAAAACATAGGTTCTTTTTTAAAATTTTAAAAAAGACATGCAAGATCTCTACAGTGAAAGCTACACAACACTGCTGAGAAAAATTAAAGAGGACTTAAATAAATGGAGGGATATACCAGGTTGATGGGTTGGAACACTCAGTACTGTTACATGTAGATTAGATGCGAATCAAATCAAACTTCTAGCAGGCTTTTTCAGAGAAACTAAAAGGTGGATTCTCACATTTACAGAGACATGCAAACAATCTAGAACAGCTAAAACAACTCTTAAAAAACAACAAAGCTGGAAGGCTTATACTACCTGATTTCCAAGCTTACAGTCCTAAAGAAGTCAAGACATTATGGTAAGGACAGACACATAGGTCAATAAAACAAGAAATACAACAACAGATATATGGTAAATTGATTTCCAACACATGTGCCAAGACAATTAAATGAAAAAAGGATAGTCCTTTATAGTAAATGATACTGGAACAACTGATTTTCATTGGGGAAAAAAATTAACATTGACCCTTACCTAACACATATACAAAAATTAAATCAAAATGTATCACAGCCCAGGGCGCCTGGGTGGCTCAGTCGTTAAGCGTCTGCCTTCGGCTCAGGTCATGATCCCAGGGTCCTGGGATCGAGTCCCACATCGGGCTCCCTGCTCGGCAGGAAGCCTGCTTCTCCCTCTCCCACTCCCCCTGCTTGTGTTCCTGCTCTCGCTGTCTCTCTCTCTCTGTCAAATAAATAAATAAAATCTTTAAAAAAAAAAAAAATGTATCACAGCCCAATGTATAAAACTTCTAGAAAAAAAAAATTAAGAAAAAATCCTGCAACCTTGAAGAAAACAAATATTTCTTAGAACACAAAAAGTATGGACCATAAAAGAAAAAATTTAAATGAAAACATCTCTACACAGACTTACTTGCACACAAATGTACACAGCAAGTTCACTTAAAATGGCCAAATACCAGAAACATGCCAAATATCAATCACAGGCGAATAAACAAAATATAGTACATTCATATACTGTAATAATATTCAATAAAAAGGCATTGTTACTAATTAATATACAGGTTTTTAGAATCATTATAAAACTATTATATTGAGAGAATAAAGTCAGACACAAGAGTACACACATGTATACAAAATTCTAACAAATGCAAAGGAACCTAATAATGACAAAAAGTAAACTACTAGTTGACTAGAGCCAGTGGCAGAAAAGGGATGGTCTATAAAAGGATAGGAGAAAACCTTTAGAACAACAGAATATTCTGTATCTTTTTTTTTTTTTAAGATTTTATTTATTTATTTGAGAGAGAGAGAGAGAGAGAGAGAGAAACAGCATGAGAGGGGATAGGGTCAGAGGGAGAAGCAGGCTCCCCGCTGAGCTGGGAGCCCGATGTGGGACTCGATCCCAGGACTCCGGGATCATGACCTGAGCCGAAGGCAGTCGCTTAACCGACTGAGCCACCCAGGCGCCCCAGAATATTCTGTATCTTGACTACAGCAGTGCTTTCGTGGAGGCCTCTGTCTGTCAAAACTCAATGAACTATGTGCTATACATAAATTAAGTTGACAAAAAGTAGAGTAATAATGTTGTAAGCCATGTGGGGAAAGTACATGTCTCCTTTTGGCACAGTGACTTGGTTTAGTTTCTCTAATAATGAAGCAATGAATAACAAAAGCCCTATTCTTTGAAGCAGTAATTTCCCATGGAGGGGGGAAGGGATGTGGGGACTTAAAACTTTCAGTTTTAAGTATCTAAAGTGTTTTTCCCATTTTAAGTATTAGTTGGACATTAATACTTAACAAGTATTAAACAAAGTATTAAATATCCTACATAAATTTGAAAGAAGCTAACTGTTTTAATAAGCTATCATTTGAATGTTACATATGGAAGTTTTAAAAATAATTTTGAGGGACGCCTGGGTGGCTCAGTCGGTTAAGCATCTGCCTTTGGCTCAGGCCATGGTCTCAGGGTCTGGGATCTAGCCCGGCATCAGGATCCCTGCTCAGTGGGCAGTCTGCTTCTCCCTCTCCCTCTGCACCCCCCACACTGCTTGTACTTCTCTCCATCTCTGTGGGTATGTGTGTGTGTCTCTGTCTCAAATAAATAAATAAAATCTTAAAAAAAAAAAAATTGGAAAACCTCCAAGAAAAATATGAACACTGTACTAGGTTACAGACAGTAGCTCAGAAACACAACAGAAAACTTTTACATATTTAAAACTTTGGGTTAAATAGCTTCCTTTCTATAACAAAGAAAAATAACAACAGCAAAGGCAAATGCCAGGCAGAATTAGAAACTATTTTGCATATATTAATTAACTCAATTAATTATCACAAAACCCAAGAATTAATTCTAGTATTACCCCCATTTTATAAATATGGAAACTGAGATCACAAAGGTAGTAATATGATGAGCCAGAATTTTAACCTGGGCAGTCTGACTCACAGTCTGTTATCTCAGTTACTATGCAATATGGCCTTTTACAAGGTAAAAGCTTTCTTTCCTGGGTGCCTGGGTGGCTCAGTTGGTTAAGCAACTGCCTTCGGCTCAGGTCATGATCCCGGAGTCCTGGGATCGAGTCCCACATCAGGCTCCCGGCTCAGCGGGGAGCCTGCTTCTCCCTCTGACCCTATCCCCTCTCATGCTGTTTCTCTCTCTCTCTCTCAAATAAATAAATAAAATCTTTAAAAAAAAAAAAAAAGCTTTCTTTCCTTCCAATGTTATGATTTCTTGACAACATACATGTGCATGTACACACACACCCCAAATTAGTAGGTTATGCCCAAGTATATCAATAATTATTTGTTAATACAGGTTTCATTTTAAAAATATATTAGCTCACATTATAGGGGTCCAGAAGTAGGAGAGAGAGAGAAAGGGGCAGAAAACTTATTTGAATAAATAATAGCTAAAAACTTCCCTAACCTGGGCAAGGAAACATACATCCAGGTTGGGGAAGCACAAAGAGTTCCAAACAAGATGAACCCAAGGAGGTCCACATGAGGACATACAATAATTAAAATGTCAAAGGTTAAAGAAAGAATTTTAAAAGCAGCAATAGAGAAGAAAAAGTTATGTACAAGGGAAACTGAGGCTAGGCTGAGTTTTCAACAGAAACCTCCCAGGTCTGAAAAGAGTGGCATGATATATTTAAAGAGCTAAAAGGAAAAAACCTACAACCAAAACTAAGCTACACAGCAAGTTTATCTTTCAGAACTGGAGAGATAAAGAGTTTCCCAGACAAACGAGAATTAAAGGAGTTCATCCACCAATAAACAGGCCTTATGAGAAAAAGAAGTTCTCTTAGAATGTGTTCAAATTTAAGTGACCATCAACTTAATATGGACTGCTATATACTTAGGATGTCATATATGAATCTCATGGCAACCACAAACCCAAAACCTGTAATAAACAAAAAATAAAGAGAAAGCCAAGCATAACACAAAGTCATCAATCATAAAGAGAGTAAGAGAGGGCGCCTGGATGGCTCAGTCGGTTAAGCGTCTGCCTTCAGCTCAGGTCACGATCCCAGGGTCCTGGGATCTAGTCCTGCATCGGGCTCCCTGCTCAGCGGGGAGTCTGCTTCTCCCTCTGCCTGCCATTCCCCCTGCTTGGGCTCTCTCTGTGTCAAAAAAAAAAAAATTTAAAAAAAAAAAAAAAGAGAGAGAGAGTAAGAGAGAAAAAAAAAAAGGGAACAAAGAGAACTACAAAACAACCAGAAAGCAATTAACAAAATGACAGTAAGTACATACCTATCAATAATTACTTTAAAAAATATATTAGAGGCAGAAGCAAAGATGGCAGAGGCGTAGGGGACCCTATTTCAACTGGTCCCCAGAATTGAGCTGGATATCTACCAGACCACTCTGAGCACTCATGAAACCAGCCTGAGATGTAAGATCTGGATCTCTACAAACAGAATATCACAGGCGGTTGGTTTCGAGGTACGAAGTGGGGAGCCCTGATTCCGTGGGCAGATATCGGAGGATAAATGGCAGAGGGAGGGAGCCTGTCCGTGGGGATCCTACACCACTGGTGAGCAACAGCCTCGCAGCGCTGGGGCAGGGCACAGACTCACAGACCGGTAGCGGCAGGGAAAGGACTTTAGGGCAGCCCCCGGGGCAGAAACCCAGAACGGTGGGGTCACACGGGCGAACTGGGAGCGGCTGGCCGTTTTAGAAGCACAAAGGGCAGAGACGTGCTCCGACCTGGAGGCAGGACTGGGGGCGCTCTGGAGGGGCACACAACCCAGGACGCTGCAGTTTACAGCAGCACAGACAGAAACGGAGACAGTGTGGCCTGGAGAGCTCACTGAAGAACAGACTGTGATCTCTCTGCTCTGAGGCAGAGAGTTGGAAATGGTCTCTTCTGCTCTGACTCACGGAAGAGACGCGGAAAGCCGCCAGGGAAAGCCCCCAGAGAACAAAAGCCCCGAAAACTGATTCCCACTGAGCCCATCCCCCGCCACAGGGGGGCAGGGCAACTGCACCCAAACAGGGTTGCCCAAATAACAGCACGGCAGGCCCCTCCCCCAGAAGACAGGCTGGGAAAACAAGAGGCCAGCAACCCTAAGGTCCCAAGAAAACACGTGCATCTTGCTTGGGTTCTGGTCAATAATTTGGACTCTCTACATTCCCTCAAACACCCATCAACAGAATGACTAGGAGGAGGAACCCCCAAAATAGAAAAGACTCAGAGATCATGACTTATGCTGCAGATTTACAAATGGATGCAGATATAACCAAGATATCGGAGATGGAATTCAGGCTAGCAATTGTGAAGACAATGGCTAGAATGGAGAAATCAATTAATGACAACATAGAGTCTCTAAGGGCAGAAATGAAAACTGAATTGGCAGAACTTAAAAATGCTATCAATGAGATCCAATCCAATCTAGATAATCTAACAGCTAGGGTAACTGAGGCAGAAGAACAAATAAGCGACCTGGAAGACAATATAACAGATAAAAAGGGAAAAGAGGAGACCAAGGAAAAATAACTCAGAAGCCATGAAAATAGAATCAGAGAAATAAGTGACACCATGTAGTGTTCCAATGTCAGAATAATTGGAATCCCGGAGGGAGTGGAGAGAGAGAGAGGACTAGAAGATGTATTTGAGCAAATCGTAGCTGAGAACTTCCCTAATCTGGGGAATGAAACAAACATTCACGTCCTAGAGGCAGAGAGGACCCCTCCCAAGATCAAGGAAAACAGGCCAACACCCCGGCATGTAATAGTAAAACTTGCAAATCTTAGAACCAAGGAAACCATCTTAAGGGCAGTTTGGGGGAAGAGATTACTTACGTACAGAGGGAGGAACATCAGAATAACGCCATACCTATCCACAGAGACCTGGCAAGCCAGAAAGGCCTGGCAAGACATATTCAGGGTACTAAATGAGAAGAACATGCAGCCAAGAATACTTTATCCGGCAAGGCTGTCATTTAGAATGGATGGAGAGATGCAGGGCTTCCACGACCAGCAGAAACTGAAAGAATATGTGACCACTAAGCCAGCCCTGCAAGAAATATTAAGGGGGGTTCTACAAAAGGAGAAAGACCCCAAGAGTGATCTACAACAGAAATTTACAGGGACAATCTATAAAAACGTCTTCACAGGCAACATGATGACAATTAAGTCATATCTTTCAAAAATCACTCTCAACGTGAATGGCCTAAACACTCCCATAAAACGGCACAGGGTTGCAGATTGGATAAAAAGACAGGACCCATCCATATGCTGTCTTGTACAAGAGACTCATTTTGAACCTAAAGATACATCCAGACTGAAAGTGAAGGGATGGAGATCCATCTTCCATGCCAGCAGACCTCAAAAGAAAGCTGGGGTAGCAATTCTTATATCAGACAAATTAGATTTTAAACTAAAGTCTGTAATTAGAGACACAGAAGGACACTATATCATTCTTGAAGGGTCTATCCAACAAGAAGATCTAACAATTGTAAATATCTATGCCCCCAACATGGGAGCAGCCATCTACATAAGCCAACTGTTAACCAAAATAAAGAGTAATATTGATAACAATACGTTAATTGTAGGAGACCTCAATACTCCACTCTCAGCAATAGACAGATCATCTAAACAGAAAATCAACAAGGGAACAAGAGCTTTGAATGATACATTGGACCAGATGGACCTCATAGATATTTACAGAACATTCCACTCTAAAACAACAGAATACTCATTCTTCTCGAGCGCACATGGAACTTTCTCCAGAATAGACCATATACTGGGTCACAAATCAGGTCTCAACCGATACCAAAAGATTGAGATTAGTCCCTGCATATTCTCAGACCACAATGCTTTAAAACTGGAACTCAATCACAAGAAAAAATTTGGCAGAAATTCAAACACGTGGAAGCTAAAGACCACTCTGCTCAAGAATGTTTGGGTCAACCAGGAAATCAAAGAAGAACTTAAACAATTCATGGAAATCAATGAGAACGAAAACACATCGGTCCAAAACCTATGGGATACTGCAAAGGCGGTCCTATAGGGGAAATACATAGCCATCCAAGCCTCACTCAAAAAAATAGAAAAATCCCAAATTCACCAACTAAATATACACCTTAAAGAACTAGAGTAAAAGCAACAAATGATGCCTAAGCCACACATTAGAAGAGAAATAATTAAAATTAGAGCAGACATCAATGAATTAGAAGCCAGAAACACAATAGATCAGATCAACGAAACTAGAAGTTGGTTCCTTGAAAGAATTAATAAGATCAATAAACCACTGGCCAGACTTACCCAAAAGAAAAGAGAAAGGACCCAAATTAATAAAATTATGAAAAGGGAGAGATCACGACTAACACCAAGGAAATAGAAACAATTATTAGAAATTATTATCAACTACTATATGCCAATAAACTGAGCAATTTGGATGAAATGGAGGCCTTCCTGGAAACCTATCAGCTGTCAAGACTGAAACAGGAAGAAACTGACAACCTGAATAGGCCAATAACCAATAACGAGATTGAAGCAGTGATCAAAAACCTCCCAAAAAACAAGAGTCCAGGGCCTGATGGATTCCCTGGGGAATTCTACCAAACATTCAAAGAAGAAATAATACCTATTCTACTGAAGCTGTTTCAAAAAACAGAAACAGAAGGAAAACTTCCAAACTCATTCTATGAGGCCAGCATTACCTTAATCCCCAAACCAGGCAAAGACACCATCAAAAAGGAGAATTTCAGACCGATATCCCTGATGAATATGGATTCCAAAATCCTCAACAAAATCCTAGCTAATAGGATCCAACAATACATTAAAAGGATCATCCACCACGGTCAGGTGGGATTTATCCCCGGGATGCAAGGGTGGTTCAACATTCGCAAATCAATCAATGTGATAGAACACATTAATAAGAGGAGGGAGAAGAACCATATGGTCCTCTCAATTGATGCAGAAAAAGCATTTGACAAAATACAACATCCTTTCCTGATTAAAACTCTTCAGAGTGTAGGGATAGAGGGAACATTCCTCAAGTTCATAAATCCATCTATGAAAAACCCACAGTATCATCCTCAATGGGGAAAAGCTGAGAGCCTTTCCCTTAAGATCAGGAACACGTCAAGGATGCCCACTCTCGCCAGTATTGTTCAACATAGTACTAGAAGTCCTAGCAACAGCAATCAGACAACAAAAAGAAATAAAAGGTATTCACATTGGCAAAGAAGTCAAACTCTCTCTTTTCGCAGATGACATGATACTTTACGTGGAAAACCCAAAAGACTCCACCCCCAAATTACTAGAACTCATACAGCAATTCAGTAATGTGGCAGGATACAAAATCAATGCACAGAAATCAGTTGCTTTCTTATACACTAACAACACAACTGTAGAAAGAGAAATTAGAGAAACGATTCCATTTACAATAGCACCAAAAACCGTAAGATACCTTGGAATAAACCTAACCAAAGAGGTAAAGGATCTATACTCTAGGAACTACAGAACACTCATGAAAGAAATTGAAGAAGACACAAGAAGATGGAAAAATATTCCATGCTCATGGATCGGAATAAACATTGTTAAAATGTCTATGCTACCCAGAGCAATCCATACCTTCAATGCCATCCCGATCAAAATTCCAATGACATTTTTCAAAGTGCTGGAACAAACAATCCTAAAATTTGTATGGAATCAGAAAAGACCCCGAATCGCCAAGGAAATGTTGAAAAAGAAAAACAAAGCTGGGGGCATCACATTGCCCGATTTCAAGCTCTATTACAAAGCTGTGATCACCAAGACAGCATGGTACTGGCACAAAAACAGACATATAGACCAATGGAACAGAATAGAGAACCCAGATATGGACCCTCAACTCTATGGTCAAATAATCTTTGACAAAGCAGGAAAAAACATGCAATGGAAAAAAGACAGTCTCTTCAATAAATGGTGCTGGGAAAATTGGACAGCCACATGAGGAAGAATGAAACTCGACCATTCTCTAACACCATACACAAAGATAAACTCAAAGTGATGAAAGACCTCAATGTGAGACAGGAATCCATCCAAATCCTAGAGGAGAACATAAGCAGTAACCTCTTTGACATCGGCCACAGCAACTTCATTCAAGATACATCTCCAAAAGCTAGTGAAACAAAACCAAAAATGAACTTTTGGGACTTAGTCAAGATAAAAACTTCTGCACAGCAAAGGAAACAGTCAACAAAACAAAGAGGCAACCCACAGAATGGGAGAAGATATTTGCAAATGACACTACAGATAAAGGGCTGGTATCCAAGACCTATAAAGAACTTCTCAAACTCAACACCCAAAAAACAAATAATCAAGTCAAAAAGTGGGCAGAAGAGATGAACAGACACTTCTCTGAAGAAGACATACAAATGGCTAACAGACACATGAAAAAACGTTCATCATCATTAGCCATCAGGGAAATCCAAATCAAAACCACACTGAGATACCACCTTACACTAGTTAGAATGGCAAAAATGGACAGGGAAAGAAACAACAAATGTTGGAGAGGTTGTGGAGAAAGGGGAACCCTCTTACACTGTTGGTGGGAATGCAAGTTGGTACAGCCACTTTGGAAAACAGTGTGGAGATTCCTCAAAAATTTAAAAATAGAGATACCCTATGACCCAGCAATTGCACTCCTGGGTATTTACCCCAAAGACACAGATGTAGTGAAAAGAAGGGCCATATGCACGCCAATGTTCATAGCAGCAATGTCCTCAATAGCCAAACTGTGGAAAGAGCCGAGATGCCCTTCAACAGATGAATGGATAAAGAAGATGTGGTCCATATATACAGTGGAATATTACTCAGCCATCAGAAAGGATGAATACCCAACTTTTACATCAACATAGATGGGACTGGAGGAGAGTATGCTAAGTGAAATAAGTCAAGCAGAGAAAGTCAATTATCATATGGTTTCACTTATTTGTGGAACATAAGGAATAGCATGGAGGACATTAGGAGAAGGAAGGGAAAAATGGGGGTGCAGGAACTGGAGGGAGAGATGAACCATGAGAGACTATGGACTCTGAGAGACAAACAGGATTTTAGAGGGGAGGGGGGAGGGGGGATTGGTTAGCCCAGTGATGGGTATTAAGGAGGGTACGTACTGCATGGAGCACTGGGTGTTATACGAAAATAATGGATCGTGTATCACCACATCAAAAACTAATGATGTATTGTATGGTGACTTACATAACATAATAAAATTTTAAAAATAAAAATAAAACAAATAAAAAGTATTTCAGGGGCGCCTGGGTGGCTCAGTTGGTTAAGCGACTGCCTTCGGCTCAGGTCATGATCCTGGAGTCCCAGGATCGAGTCCCGCATCGGGCTCCCTGCTCGGCGGGGAGTCTGCCTCTCCCTCTGACCCTCCCCCTCTCATGCTCTCTCTCTCTCTCTCATTCTTGCTCTCAAATAAATAAATAAAATCTAAAAAAAAAAAAAAGTATTTCATAAAATATATATATATATTAGCATCTACTGTACATCAGGGTTATTGTAGAAGGCACTTCATATCAACATTTCACTACATACTTACAACCCCAAGACTATTATTTTTATTTAACATATGAGAAAACTAAGGCTCAAAATTTGCTTACTTTATGCAAGGTATGGAGTTACAAAGTTCAAACACCAAACTATAAATACCACCTGTCTTCCTCAAAAGCAATGTACTCTTAAAACACATGATGCTGCCTCTCTTTTTAGTTTATTTAGAGCTGCTAAGCTCAGTTTCACAATAACTTCCAAAACTCATTTTGCCTAATTTTTCACCTAACTTTAAGTGTTAATGTTGGTTCTAATTTCCAAATATGTCACTGAACCTCTAAGACTTAAATATTACTTTTTAGATATGGAAGACTCAGACCTGTTATTCTGTATTATTATTTAAGTTTATATAATACATTCATTAAAAAAAATCAGTTATCCATCAACAGATGAATGGATAAAGAAGATGTAGTATGTGTGTGTGTATACAAACACATGCACACACACAATGGAATATTACTCAGCCATCAAAAAAATGAAATCTTACCATTTACAACAACGTGGATGGAACTAGAGGGTATTATGCTAAGTGAAATAAGTCACCAGAGAAAATAATTATCATATGATATCACTCATATGTGGAATTTAAGAAACAAAACAGAAGATCATAGGGGAAGGGAGGGAAAGATAAAATAAGACAAAATCAGAGAGGGAGACAAACCATAAAAGCCTCAACTATAGGAAACAAACTGATGGTTGTTGGAGGGGAGATGGGTAACTTGGATGGGCATTAAGGAGGGCATGTGATGTAATGAGCACTGGGTGTTATATGCAACTGATGAATCACTATATGCTAAATGAGTTTAAATAAAAAATAAATTTTTAAAATCAGTTATAAGAACACACATATCATTAAATCCAAAATAGCTCCAAAATATTTATACATTCATATTTTACTAGTCATATATCATATTCTATCAATTTTAATTTCATGGTTTTTTATTAATCACAAATTACTCATGTTCCTATTTCCACTAATCACATGCCCAACATGAAATTTCAGTATTTTTCTCAAAATGATTCTTAGGAAGGCCTGACACCTTCCTCCAACTGCCTTTGTACTTCTGCTTCTCTTAAAACTCACACAACGTGGGGTGCCTGGGTGCCTCAGTTGGTTAAGCTTCTGACTTCAGCTCAGGTCTGATCTCAGGGTCCTGGGATCAAGCCCCACGACAGGCTCCCTCCTCAGCGAGGAGCTTGCTTCTCCCTCTCCCTCTGCTCCTCCCCCATACTTGTGCACATGCACGCTCTCTCTCTCAAATAAATAAATTAAAAATCTTAAAAAAACATCCAACAATGTATCAGTAGCATAAACTTTAGATCTTGATGCATTTAACATATCTAATAAAAAGACTGTATTTGTAATTTTGACAAAGCTACTAGAATAAACAGGTTGAGATTAAAATAAGAGAAACATGCTAGGAGAGCAGGAAGGCAGTATCTCAGGAGTGGGCTCCTGGCACAGGTCTCCACGTTCTCCCAAAGCACAGAGAATGTATCCGAAGGAGCCTGAAGGGAGGAAGGGAGCACAAGAAACTGAAGGAAGTTTAGTCATACCTCCTCAGGGGAAAATAACAGACTCTTCTCAAACAAGATGCTCCAGATAGCAAGAAATTATTTCCTTTAATATTTACCACAAGAGAAAGAAACAAACGGAGAAAAGGAATTTAAAAATTAAAACAGAAATATTGCTTTTTCTTTTTGCCTTGAAATTCACTATTTACTATAAACTTCACTGCACTAAGACTTGACCACATCCTGTTGAGAGTATCTGATATGTTCACCTTGAAAAAAAAACAATTCATTGTCCTTATACAATCAACAACTCTACCTTTCAGAGTTCAGTTTTTCCTAAGTTACTAATAGGATGGCAAAGCATAGGTTTTTAAATGGATCCCTAAATTTTAGGTTATTATTCGCATGTTACAGATAAGGAGACTGAGGCTTAGTAATTAAAACAAAACAAAAAAAATCTTAATTCTAGAACAGGGTTATTTATTGTCATTATAACTCCTGGATTCCAACCTAACACATTCTCTTTCTCTTTCTCTCTCTCTCAATCATTCATACACGTACATATGCGTGTGCCCTAATTTCTTTCTTGCATCAACAAACCATCAGCAATTTTACAGCCAGTTAAACTTGCCATGTGATTTTGCTAATGCTGTATGGATCCTTTGCAAATGCGCAAAGGTTTGAAATTAGAGGTTTATTTAGTCAAATAAAAATGAATTAACAATTATTAAACACTATATGCCAGCACCATGGTAGATACTTTATATACATTATTTCACTTAATACTCAAAATAAGCCTATGGGGTAATTATTATTAATTTCATTGTACAGATGGGGAAACAAGACAAAAAAGGTTAAGAAATTCTGTCCAACATTTCACACCAAGGAAACTGGAAGGGCATACTGAACACATTTTTGTGATCTTTCTGATCCCACCCTGCCTCAAAGAAATCCCTAAATTTGAACAGTAAAATCACCACTTCTTTAATAATTAAAGTTATAGGACATGACAAATCAAGCTAGCATGCCTCTTGCCCCTCCTCAGTCTAATCTCATTTTAATTTGACAAAAAAGTAATGTCCTTCTCTGTCTAGTCCACCAACCAGCAGAACAGAACTAAAACATGAGTCCTATGGATAGTTTCAAATTTTTGAGTAGCCACAATAAAAAAGAAATAGGTAAAATTAATTTTTAAAATGTGCTATTTAGGGGCGCCTGGGTGGCTCAGTCGTTGAGCGTCTGCCTTCGGCTAAGGTCATGATCCCAGGGTCCTGGGATCGAGCCCCACATCAGGCTCCCTGCTCGGCGGGAAGCCTGCTTCTCCCTCTCCCATTCCCCCTGCTTGTTATCCCTCTCTCGCTGTGTCTCTCTTTCTGTCAAATAAATAAATAAAATCTTTAAAAAAAAATGTGCTATTGGGGCGCCTGAGTGGCTCAGTCGTTAAGCGTCTGCCTTCGGCTAAGGTCATGATCCCAGGGTCCTGGGATCGAGCCCCGCATCGGGCTCCCTGCTCAGCGGAAAGCCTGCTCCTCCCTCTCCCACTCCCCCTGCTTGTGTTCCCTCTCTCGCTGTGTCTCTCTGTCAAATAAATAAAATCTTTAAAAAAAAAAAAAAAAAATGTGCTATTTACTTCTAAACATTCAACATGTAATCAATATTAGAAATTACTGATATATTCTACTATTTGTGAATTGTGTGAATTCTGGTGTGTATTTTACAATCACAGCACATCTCAATTCGGACCAGCCATGTTTCTACTGCTCAGTAGCCATGTGCGTAATGAAAAGCATAGATCTAGACCAAGAGTCAGCAAACTTCTTCAGTAAAGGGCCTGATAATAAATATTTTAAGCTTTACAAACTACATATACAGTCTGTCACATGTTCTTTTTTAACCATTCTTCAAAAATGTAAAAACAGTTTACACAGCAACGTGATCATACTTAAATGCTACTGAACTGTACATTTAAAGATATTAAAATGGTAAATTTTTAAAATATCAAATTACCATGTTGTAAACCTGAAATATAATACTGTATATCAATTATAATCCAATAAATAAATAGATAGATAATAAAAATCCAAAGGCGTTTACACTGGGAGACAAAAATAAAACAGGTGAATTTTATGTTATATATATTAGATTACAGTAAAAAATTTTACATATATAAATGCCATTCTTAACTCATGACCCCTACAAAAACAAGCCATGGGCCAGATTTGGACTATAAGGATAGTCCAGCCCCTGCTCTAGACAAATCAACAGAACTACCTAACAAGAAAGAAAGTAGATAACTTGTGTGCACACATATATATTTCATGTGATAATATTACTGCCAATAATCCAGATTTAAAGCTCGTCTTTTAAGGATTATAAACAGTACAAAACATAGTGAAAACAGGAAAAATATCTAATATATACTATAAGTAGATTTTGAAATTAAAGAGACACACAAGCAGGTACCCCATGATAGAAAAGACTATCATACATATTGTTTGTAAACATGAAATAAGAGGAACCCGGGACGCCTGGGTGGCTCAGTCAGTTAAGTGTCTGCCTTCAGCTCAGGTCATGATCCTGGAGTCCTGGGATCGAGCCCCGCATCGGGCTGCTTGCTCAGCGGGGAGCCTGCTTCTCCCTCTGCCTGCCATTCCCCCTGCTTGTGCTCTCTCTCTCTCTGACAAATAAATAAATAAAATCTTCAAAAAAGAAAGAAGAACCACCCATATATTTATTTGCTCCTCTACCTACATGGGCCACTAATATGTTTAATATTGGAAAACTGACAGTACATTTCATTTAGAGTATTCCACAATTTAAAAACCATTTCTATACATATTTTCTCATTTAGGCTTCAAATAAACCCTTTGAAGCAGAAAACATATACAGCTATTTAATAAAGGATGGCAAAGGGGCACCTGGGTGGCTCAGTTAAGCATCCGACTCGGTTTCAGTTCAGGTCATGATCTCATGGTCATGGGATTGAGCCCCATGACAGGGTCCATGCTCAGCGGGGAATGTGCTTGAGATTCTCTCTCTCCTTCTGCCCCTCCCCCTGCTCGAACATTCTCTCTCTAATAAATAAAAAAAAAAAATCTTTAAAAAAAAGATGGCATGTATTACTATCAACTATGCACCTTATTCAAGCAGTAAAGGATAAAGACAGATCTAAAACTAAGTCTTCCAACTTCTATCCCTGTGTCTAGGGTTCATGGCTTTGAAGCTGCTGTTCTAAGTCCATGGGCTCCTAGATCATTCTACAGCTCCCTGAGGCTCTTTTCACCCTATAAATCACAGAAAGTCCCTCTCACATGCTATTGGCCTTAAATCCTACTTTACAAAAGATTTTTCACTGGTCCAGAAAATTATCTCACATAAATGTTTTTCCTCACAGAATAAAGTATCCTAAGACAGAGCAGGTATTCAAATAAATACTTAAAAGGTCTCCTTTTGTTTTGGTGGAGCACGGTTTCATGAGAAATAAGATATTTCCATTATCAACTGAAACATCTTAGCTCAAATTACTGTAGCTAATCATTTAGAGATCTGATAGTACTGAGAAGAAATGAGGAAAGGGGTATACAAATGCAAAGGGAAAATAAACAAAAGTAGGATGGTGGAATACAAATGACAAATTTTACAGACTTTGTTATTTTGCCCAAGGTTTGCCATGATCACAGCCTAGATACTATGGAGAACACAAGGTAGAAAGTAAAAAATATCCAGAATACGAAACTCATTAGATCAAAACTATGCTTCACTCCCAAATCCTCAGGCCATTTATAGTATTAAGTCTGGAGATGGGTATCTTTGCTCCTCACCTTTTTCACTCCTCCACTCAGAGATAGGTAATAAACCTAAAACATTGTTACAATACTAAATATCTATTAATAAACCTTAAGACATTGTTACACAGCTATTATATATCGAGGCGCCTGGGTGACTCAGTCGGTTAAGTGTTTGACTCTCGATCTCAGCTCAGGTCTTGAACTCAGGGTCATGAGTTCAAGCCCTGCACTGGACTCCACACTGGGCATGGAGCCTACTTTAAAAAAAAAAAAAAAATACACAAACACATATACACACACACACATCAACAACTTCTGCTAATTCTTACTACCAATAAAATAGATTCTAAACTTACTCTAATCTAAAAAATTAAATATAATTTTAACATTCTGAAAATAAGCAACAATGTTAATTTTTATTTATCCTTCAAAAATATACATTCATAAGGAGAAGGGCATGGAAGGGACACATTATCCAAACTGTCTATATCTTTAACTGTATCCATCCTTACAGAGTCATCCTTGTACAATGAATACTCCTAGAAGCACACAAGGCAAACCTAACTTTATCATTTTATGTCTCTATACTACTTAAAATTTTATCAAGTATTAATATTAATTATTTAGATTAGTTCATTTTTAAATTCAAATATGAAAAATTAAACATATATAAAACATACTTGTTATTTAACTCTTTGCACTCACTATACAAAGGATTACTATAACTGCTTTTTTTTTTTTTAAGTAGGTTCCACACTCAGTGTGGAGCTCAATGCAGTGCTTGAACTCATGACCCTGAGATCAAGACTGAGCTGAAATCAAGAGTCAGATGCTCAACTGACTGAGCCAATATACTGGAGCCGAGGCGCCCCAATATAACTGCTTTATAACCAAAAGAATAAAATCAACACCACAATGATGGTAATGGTTACTTCTAGGTGATAAAATCACTCTTTAATTTTATTTTCTTCTTTTCGTTTATGTTATTTTCTGAACTTTGTTTCATTAACCTGTGTTACCTATGAAGTACCCCCCCAAAAAAAAGCTAGATAATGCTAAGTTGAAAGGAAAGATGATTTCCAACAAAGACAAATGAAAGAAAATATTTTTATATATTCCCTATTAAAAAAACAATGTAATTACTAAAAAGCATATCATATTGAAACAGTATCATTATATTCACCTAATATTAAAATCAAGTTCTATCTGCCCCACTCCATATCTTCATATGTATCTTTTAAGGTCACCACAAGCAAAATGCTGATGAAGATAACGTAATACAAAAGGTATAATTGCCACTTTGACATTCAAAACCTCCTCATAAAAATTAAGTGCAACCTATATCATCTTCAAAATAGCATTTAAAAAACTAAAATGTGGGGCGCCTGGGTGGCTCAGTTGGTTAAGCGACTGCCTTCGGCTCAGGTCGTGATCCTGGAGTCCCAGGATCGAGTCCCACATGGGGCTCCCTGCTCAGCGGGGGGTCTGCTTCTCCCTCTGACCCTCTTCCCTCTCGTGCTCTCTGTCTCTCATTCTCTCTCTCTCAAATAAATAAATAAAATCTTTAAAAAAAAAAAAAAACTAAAATGTGAAAATAGCTTCTCAAAGAAATATCTGCATTCCAATTTTTATTGCAGCATTATTCACAATAGCCAAGATTTGAAAACAACCTAAAAGACCATCAACAGATGAATAAAGAAGTGCTATATAAATACAATGGAATATTACTCAACCATGAGAAAGAAGGAAATTCTGCCATTTACAACAACACAAATGGAACTTGAGGACTTTATGCTAAGTGAAATAAGTCAGTCAGAGGAAGACAAATACTATATGATATCACTTACATATGGAATCTTAAAAAAAAAACCAAACTGACAGAAACAGAGACTAGAACAGTGGTCACCAGGGTTAGCCCCTGGTGGGCTAGAGGTAGAGGAAATGGGGAGAAATTGGTCAAAGGGTACAAACTTCCAGTTACAAAACAAGTAAGTTCCAGGGATCTAATGTACATCATAGTGATTATAGTAAATACCATACCATATACTTGAAAGTTGCCAAGACAACAGATCTTAAATAGTCTCACCACAAAAAAGAAATGGTCATTATGTGAAGTGACGGTGATGTTAGCTAACAGTAATCATCTTGCAATATGTAAGTGTATCAAATCAACACGTTGTATACCTTAAACTTCCATAATGTTATATGTCAATTATATCTCAATAAAGCTGGGGAAAAAAACTAACTATATAAATGCTATATTAATTATTCTGAAACATTTTCATTATTATGAAAAAAATTAATAGGAAAAAACTAATATTAATAGCTGTTAAAATAATTACTTCAACTATTAGAACATTTGCCGAATAAAAAAATACATATGGCAAAGCTATGAAAATATGATTACAAAAGAGAAAGAAAAAGTTAAATGTTGAGGAAATATTAAATTTATACTAATAAATATTTAAAAGTGTAGGAAGGAGCGCCTGGGTGGCTCAGTCGTTAAGCGTCTGCCTTTGGCTCAGGTCATGATCCCAGGGTCCTGGGATGGAGCCCCACATCAGGCTCCCTGCTCGGCGGGAAGCCTGCTTCTCCCTCTCCCACTACCCCCTGCTTGTGATCCTTCTCTCGCTGTGTCTCTCTCTGTCAAATAAATAAATAAAATCTTTGGGGGGAAAAAAAAAAAGTGTAGGAAAATGAAACCTGAAGCTAAGCTTTGTTGTAAGAATACAACACCCTTAAGAGTATATAAAATTACAAAAAGTATTAGCAAAGATTAAGAGAAAAACTATTCAAAGGAACAAAATATTTGAAGGAACAAAATATCAGGGAGACTTGGTAATTTTTAGATTATAAACTAACAACACATCTGTTAGTTTCAGAAGTGCTCAACAACCACTAAACACAAGGTGGTGGGCAGCGGGCATACCAAAAAGCACAATATTATCAAGAGAAAACACTTTCAAACTTAAATTTGGTACAGACTTATGTCAAACTAACAGAACTCTGGAGGGCACCCAGCTGGCTCAGTAGGTGGAGCATGCAACTCTTGATCTCAGGGTTGTGAGTTGGAGCCCCACATTGGCTGCAGAGATTACTGAAAAATAAAATCTTTAAAAAAACCAAAACAAAAAGAAAAAAAAGAACTCTGAAACCAAAAATTGTATCATGTAACAAAAGTTACATGATATTTGAAACATGATTATTTTGCTGTTCAAGTCAGAAATTCACAGTCCCAAGAGTACAAACCTTGTCTAACAATGAAGAAGTATTCTTCAAGCATTAGAGTTATTTGTATAACTTTATTTAGAAGTCTAACTTACCGAGTACCATCTGCTTTCCAGCTTACTTTATATGGCTTCTGCTCCAAAAGTTTAATATTTTGCTTGTCCATGGAAACAGGCTGTGCTCCAGGGAATCCAGACCTTAAAGAAGAACATTTTATTACTATTATGGCTGGCATCCATACAAAGCAATACGTCTTAAACCAATCTCACATTAGTCACACATTTATCACAACATTCTCCCTATTATGAGATTAATGCCAACTGGAGTATCAGCATTCCCAAGAATGCTAACAGAACATTACCTATCATCTTCTAGACATTTCAGACTCAAGTTAACAAGTTTCTAATTGCCACTATATACTGTAACTATTGGAATTTTTAAATATTAATATTCATGATCTAATAGTAAAGTAGGTATGTTTACAAATCTTCTACTTCAGGAAGAAGTTTAAATCTTGCTTGCCTTAATTATCTTACATTATTCTGGACCCCATATTCCTCCATCACGACGCTGCCAACTTGGCATAACTCTACAAGGTTGGCAAATTTCTGCCCAAAAGATGCCCAGAAGTGACAAAACAGGAGAAATATAGGTCAAGATTAAAGTACACTGGCATGGGCTTAGCACAACTCTAAAATCAGTATTACTTCATCATCATTTTCATCTTTTAGTTAAAATTATTTCTGGCTAACTGATCTGTATGTACCAGTCAAAACGTTCTTTATATTAGAAATTTTTAACAAGTATCAGTCCTGTTTCATCATGTTCTAGCTGTACTACAGTTTTCTGCCACCGACGGCAATGATCAACAGAAATGACCACACACCAAGACCTGAGTGCAGAAGATTAGAGCAGGGAACTCTCCTGAATCCCCTCCCATGAAATGTCTGATAAATATTTTCAAGTCACGGTAGGGGGCAAAACATAATTAAAGCTGATTCTCCTAGGTTTCAGAAAACTGGATTACAGAAAAACTGGAAAATGAGGTACAGTCAAGTCTTCAAGTCTCACCTCTTCTGCCTTAGCAAAATGATATGGGCAACCCAAACATTAATCAGCAGCAGAATCAAACACACAAAACAAGTACTAGATAGTGACAAAAATAACTTTCTATTCCGTTAGGAAGACATGTTTGAGTCATTTAACTTTGACTCAGCTGTCTAGTAGTCTAATTTTTGTTTGTTTTTTTGTTTTTGTTTTTTTCTAGTAGTCTTAATTTTGACTCAATTGTTGGTCTTGAGAAAAATCTGATAAAAAAACTCGTTTAGTATCTTTTTAAGCACTCTAGGTAAATATTCAAACTTCAAGGAGCAAAGAAGCTAAGTCAATGTTTGCATTAATGTTAAATGTTGCAGAGTACAAATAAGTTTTATTTAAAACTTGAAAATGTTTATTACCCTTCCCAGCCACAGAACTGATGACACTTCTGCTGTACCTCTCCTAACTTTGGTTGAGTTGTTACTTGAGTCACACCTTTCACAGTTACACCTTCCAGGAAAATAGCACCCTTAAGATAAAAGGAAAAGAAAAATATTTTGTTAGTGTTCAAAATCTATTTACAAAGACCTGACTGAGAGATAGATTTGCTTATTTTCACAAGTCTGCAAATATACAAAACAGAAATGGTCTGCTCCAGAAAGCTCTATAAACTCCCCCCGGGACTGTACACTTGCTTTCCTTAATCCATCATATGCTTTTCAATGTGTATATATATAGCCCAATGTCTATATCATATTGTCAAAGCACTCCATGGACACTACTTATTAATAACAGCAATAATAACTTACCTACCATTTACTTAGAGCTGGGCAGAGGATCTGACATTCTACAAACATTTTCTCTAATCCTTGTAACAGCTCCGAAAAGATTATATTTGTTTTACAAATAAGTAATTGAGACCATATGCAGTTTATTCAGGAGGTAAAAATAGAATCTGAACCCAGGTCTACACTCTACCATTTACTAATGATTCTAACTGGGGACCGAGAGAGCTGTACCACTGATGAAGTATGGATTTTAAAGAGATAAACCCACACAATATATACCTTTGTAAACTAGAATAAGAGTATAACAGTAGAGGGGCGCCTGGGTGGCTCGGTCGTTAAGCGTCTGCCTTCAACTCAGGTCATGATCCCAGGGTCCTGGGATCAAGCCCCACATCGGGCTCCCTGCTCTGCGGGAGGCCTGCTTCTCCCTCTCCCACTCCCCCTGCTTATGTTCCCTCTCTCACTGTGTCTCTCCGTCAGATAAACAAATAAAATCTTAAAAAAAAAAAGTATAACAGTAGACAAAATGGCTTAACTACAGTCATTGGATGTAACAAACACTATTACTCATCACCGAATTTTTAATCTAAATTTTTTAACTCAGAACTACATAAAGTGTTTTATTGTATTTCATAGCAAGCATATTTTTAAAATGTCACAGAAAAGTGAAGCAGATGGAGAATTTATATATCAAATAAATAAAGAACACTCCTGGAAATTTTAAAGACTAAAAATACAGTCTAGATTCATGCTACAATTACTTTCAGACCCATAAAAGGGCTGGCATCAGTCTCAAGAAAAATCCATAAAACAACTCTAGCTGTTAATGTAATTAAGGAATAAAAAATATGGTCTACAAGCTGCAATGATCAACCTTCTGGCAAAGATTTGGCAACTTGAGCCACTTGGGAAGGAAAAAAAAGAACACAGTATTTGGTCCACATACGTCCCTGTCAAATCTAGAAGAGTCCTGAGTCAATCCAGCAGACACTAGTTCTACTTTTTGCCCCGAATTCTGAATCACTTTTTACAGTTATATGTCATCAACTCTGTTTTCCTTAAATAAGCATACTTTAAAGACTTCATGAGCCAAAGGATTAAGGAGTACCATTCCTTTCACATTACACCATCACCTCTTTTTACCAACCACCGAAATTTCTGCTTTAGAACCATCCAACCATTAAATATAATAACTAAAGAAAGAGAAAAAGAACCAGGTTCACAAGATATTTTTAGTATATTTAGTAACTGAGATACTCAGATAACTGTAATATCCTTATAAAGTTATATCCTATATATACTAATTAAAAAGAGAAAGCATTCAGAGAGTTCAATATTCAGCATCTTTATTCTGAAGGTACTAATAGCATAGGATTTTTTTTTTTTTTTTAAGCTTTACAGGAAGAAGCTTCACTCATGAGCATGTGTTTCCTGAGGGAAGTTAAGAAATCAATGATAATTTTTGAAAAGCAAGGGCAACTAGCATAAATTATTCCTAAAAACATAAACACTACTTCTTTTTTTAACAAGTAATGAAAAGGACTAAAACATTGGAATATGATCAACATTCAACCAAGCGCTTTCCCACAATATTACTATAGAAATATTTTAATAATTCTATGCCGCTGAACAAACTAAATATTTTTTTAATTTAACAGAATAAATATTGAGCCTCAGTACATATTTAACAATTATTAAGTGTGTTGATAAAAGATAACTCCAACTATCTAGCAAATGCCTCTCATCCATTTATATTTCTTCTTCCTTAATCTTTCCTCCAAAGCATCCATTTCTTTTTTACTTTATCTTCCCCTACTTTCTTCTGCAATAATTATTATTAAGTAAAAAATGGTAGAAATAAGCCCATTAAAAACAGTAAGCATGATGTACTTTATACACAAATACTACTTAGTAACTTTTTTTTTAAAGATTTTATTTATTTATCTCCGAGAGAGAGCACAAGCAGGGGGAGTGGCAGTCGGAGGGAGAAGCAGGTTCCCCACTGAGCAAGGAGCCCAAGGCGGGACTCGATTCCAGGACTCTGGGATCATGGACCTGAGCCAAAGGTAGACACTTAACCGACTGAGCCACCCAGGTGTCCCATCTATTTAGTAATTTTTCAACTTAATCTGCTGTTCACTGTCATTACAAGTTTCTTCTGACAAAAATATTTTATATTATTCAAAATTATATAGTAATTTCAAAAAGTATCACTAAATCTAAACAGCAATGTCTTAAGTCTGGAACTATTTTCAAATATACTATAATTGAGATTCAAAGTCACTGACATTTACTTCCACTTTTTAACAAACTATCATTTCAGTTTGTGGGAATAAAGAAATATCAAAAGTGAAAAGAAGATAACGTACACTTAAGATGAAAGAAGTGTATTTCGATAACAGAGTCTGCCAGGCTTAAAATAGAAATTCATATGGCTACCACAAAAAGGACAAAAGGAATCAGTGATCAGTTAGAGGGAAACTGAGAAAACTGTTACAGAAGATGGGAGCAAATTATATGTAAAAGGTGTATTTGTAAAGAGAATGAGTGAGCAAGTATGTATGCTATGTGTAACAAGGATATTTTAGTAATGAAGAAAATGCATTAACAGTTTTATTCAAAGGGATGATCCCAGACATTGATTCAAAGGAGGAAGCAACATAACTGTAAGTCATACTCCTCCAAATCAATAATAGCATGTGCTCAAAAGATGAACAAAGGTGTCAGGAATGTGAGGGCCAAGTACAGAACATGTGCAACTTTTAAAAACCCAAATGGAACTATCAGAATTCACTACAAGGAGTCCATCACTTCAAATCATAGTCATATCAATATGAGTCAGGGAAGGGGAACTCTAACAAAAATAAAGTCTCAAACCAAAGTAAGTTCATTGTGGTGAGATGGAGCTACAAAAATTAGTCACTCTTGGACTGCCTCTGTTAACTATCTTCAACTCAGATGGAAATAACAGGAAAATGAAAGTTTCCCAACCATTAATTCGCCAATTACTTATATCCATACTTCTCATGCCTGTCAACCATACTGTTGACATCACCCAAAATCAAGTCTCCAGTCATCTTTCCTCTCTGATGGTCCTATCCTCACTGCTTTAGAGCCCCTTCTCTTTGGTTCATCTTATCACCAATCACCTTCCCAAAGAGTTTCAATATAAACCCTGGAATCTTTTTCATAAATAACCTTCCCTATTACCTCAACCTTTTTCATGAATACCCACTAAGAGCTAACTCTCCACCAAGGAGACCACTTCTCTTGTAAGTAAAAGCTACTCATTCTCCCACTGCCCAAGTTCCATGGCGGGTAGTGTAAACCATTCTCCTATATCTTCACTTGCTCTCGTGGCCTCTTTCAAAAGTTCCTCTTCCATTTCCATTTAGACTAACTCCATTCAGCTGTATCACTCAACTGTGGTAGAGGAGACATCCACTGTGGTTGGTGGCACAACAGCTCTCATTAAGAGCCGCCCTCTCATCCACAAAGATGGGACCCTAACAACCATGTTATATGACATTACAAGATAACATCCCACTCAGCCAAAGTTGATGGGAGCATAAGCAAACCACTAACTCAGTCTGAACTGACCAGATTCTCTCTTCTGGTAACTTGGAATTAGGATTCAGAGAGTCTCTGCATGTGGCTAAAATTAAAACATGTAAGCTCAGAAGATACAGGATAGTTATAAGCTCCCAAGTAAACAAGGAATAACAAAGAGCCAGTCTTGAAAGACAAAGCTAGTGAGATCTATGACACAAAAGGAGAGAAACAGAAATAGGAGAGAAAAGCAAAGATGAGAAAATAAGAACAAAGAGCAGAAACTAGGTTCTAAATAGCTTTCCAGATCCAGGCTCCAGTCCCTTCCTCAGATCTGGCTATATTCCTGGGTTTGAGTCCTACTCATGCGCTCACAGTAATTTCCTATTATTTAAGCTAGTGTGAGTTAATTTCCGTTACTTGCAACCAGAGAGTCTAAAGTAGTAAAACACTCTATTCTTCACGTACTGACCTCTGGTCATTTCCCCACATTCATCAAAAACAGTATTTCCCACTTTGCTAACTTCTATCATTACATTGGTAACATCAACATCCATGAGGTAATCTGACACATCAAATGACTTAGGCTTCACAGTTCAGTAATCTGATTTTCAATGACTATCACCTTTGCTTAACTTGAACAACCTGCCCCATGGCCATACCATCATCATTCCATGCTGCTCCACCTTTTGATTCATCAGTTCAACTCACACTGATTGAGTACCTACAACGTTCTAAAGCCAACATGCCATTCTTTTACCCTAACTCTGCTCCCTGCTCAATTTTACCAAGACTAACAATTCCTTCACCCCTCTCTTTTCACAGGCTAACAACCCCCATCCTGACCTTACTTCCTATTCAGCCTAGACTCTATGGTTGATTACTTCAATTATTCTTTGCCTGATATGCTCAGTACTCCTCAATCTTTTGTCCTTCAATCACGGCCATACTAAGTATACCCAACCTTGTATCAACCTACCATTAGTCTCCTCTACTCCCACACATATGCAGCTGAAATTCACTGATAAAGGTGATTCACCATGCCTAGACTATTCATACAAACAATACAGCTTATGTTGAATAAATGCGTTCCTTCTGGGATTCTGGAAATTTTGGTACACACTATGCAGAGTGTGACCAGCCTTCAGTAAAAACTTGGGCACTAAGACTCTAATGAGCTTCTCTAGGCAGGAACATCACACATGTTGCTGCATCTTCATTGCTACTGAGAGAATGAGCTCTGTATGACCCCTCATGAGAAGAAGAGAGCATAAGGAAGCCTACATACAGAATGCACCAGACTCCACTAGTCTTTTTCCCTTATGATCCAGCTGTATCACCTTAGTACATCGCTATAATAAATCTTGGCTGTGAGTACAACTATATGCTGAGTCCTAGTGAATCTCCAAAAGTGGGAGTGGTAGTGAGGGCCCCCAATTCTGTCCCTATTTTCTCACCTCCCATTAGCTTCTTAAAATCACTAATCTGACCTGGCCCTACTGCATTACAGAAAGTAATCCTTGTATGTGTCCCCTCTGTGACATTTCATACTGTTAAGTCATTCAAATATATCACTACCTAACTCTATAAACTATTTTTCAAATTTCTTTTGTCCTTTTGTGCTGCATCCAGGAAGAATTTCCTAGCTAAATCTTCCAGCTTGATAATTTCGTCTACAGCTAACTTCATTCTGTTAGCCAACGCACCTAACTGAGTTCTTGAACTTCTTTATTATCATTTCCAAGATCTCTAATTGGTTATTTTTCACAATAGTCTGTCATTATTGTATGGCTTGATATCTTCTCTGATTTGCAAAGAAATATTCTGTTTGCTTTATATAAACTGTTTCCTCTGGTATTACCTAAAAAGAATGAAGTAGTTAAAAATGTACTAAGAAAAGATACCCAAGTTAAAAAATTTTTAAAAAGCTGCAGAAAAATACATTTACATTAAAAAGGGGGTGGAGTGAGTACGGTCAAAATTGAATATATGTATGTAAATGCATAGAAAAATAAGTATCTAGAAGAATTGCCAAAAAGTAGAGAGCAGTTGGAGTGGGAGTGAAAAGACCTTCACTTTTTATGCTATATACTTCTAGATGTTTGTATTTTTATTTTATAAAGAAAACGATCTTTATGTCATTGTGTACACTTTTTTTTTGAAGATTTTATTTATTTATTTGACAGAGAGAGACAGCCAGAGAGAGAACACAAGCAGGGGGAGTGGGAGAGGGAGAAGCAGGCTTCCCGCTGAGCAGGGAGCCCGATGCGGGGCTCGATCCCAGGACCCTGGGATCATGACCTGAGCCGAAGGCAGACGCTTAACAACTGAGCTACCCAGGAGCCCCATTTGTGTACACTTTTAAATTAGATAGGTAAATGGGAAGAAATTCTTCTAAGATGACAAAATGCCAGTAGTAAAACAAAAGTTGAAGAATTATAAGTTGTTTCTTGTGTTTTCAAATTTTCTTTAATGTAAGTATACTACTTTTATTTATAAGTAAAAAATATATTTAACAATTTTAGAATTTACGAGTTATGATTTGAAAAGAGGAAAAAAATACCTAACCACTTTGAAATCAAACCTACCTGCTTTCTCCAAAACAGAAGGAAAGATTTCTGCTTTTGGCAATGGCAGGCTAGCTTATTGAGATCAATTCTGCAGCCATGAGAAAAAGTTAGACAAAATGTTAAACGCACCTGTTTGAAGACACTGGAGAAGTAGAAAGGCAGTAAAGGCTTGAAGGGCCAAGAACTCAGAAAGAAAGGAACCCAGAGAGGTGAGCTACACATCTGGTATAGATTTTCCTCTACATGCACTGTTTCCAAAATGACAGGTAAGAGGATAAAAGGCTGAACACAGCTTTCTGCACTATCACAGGAATGGGGAAACAAAAACTGGAGTTTCAGTCCACTAAGGAGGAAGAGTCCTGTTTATTTCTCCAGGCTTTCAGTTAGGATCCCCAAAGGGCTACACTCTAGGAATTAAGTTGAACCAAAAAGAAACCAGCCCCCCAAAACTGAAGACTAGTTTCTAAACAATTCAATCCTTGACTGAGTTAAGATGTCCTCCTCTTAACCCTGCGTAGGAACAAAAGTAAATGTTCTCTGAAGGAAGAAAACATGATGCAGAGTCTCAAATTATTTCCACAATTTTTCATATATAATGTCTAAAAAGCAGAAATATGCAGGTGTGCCAAAAAGAAACAATTGACTAGAAATCAAAAGGATATGAGAAGAAAAACTAAAGATCCAGAAGAGATCCACATCAATTAGTTATCTGAAACAGGCTTTAAAATAACTGGGATTCATAAATTCAAAAACCTAAATGACAAGATGAAGAATTCCAACAAAGAACTAAAAACTATTTTAAAACTCAAATGAAAATTCCAAAAGTGAAATAACTGAAATTACATACCACGGATAAAGTTAACAGCAGCTCAGACAAAGCTGAAGTAGGATTAGTAAACTGGAAGACAGGTCAGAAGAAAATATCCACATTGAAAAATGAAAAAACAAAAAGGGTAGAAAATATAGAAAAGAAAATAAGAGACATTGGGGGGGTTCTATTAGGTGAATCTCAGAAGAGAAAAAGAATGGATGTGAACCAGTATTGAAGAGATAATGGCTGAGAATTTTCTATAACTAACAACAAATCCAACCATAGATTCAAGAATCACTATAAATAGAAAGCAGAATAAACACAAAGAAAACTCCAAGTAGAAACATCATAGTAAAATTGTTGAAAATCAAAAACAAAAAGAAATTATCTTCAGAGAAGCAACTTCTTAATAGAAATGGATTACAGAATGATATCTTCAACCCAAAATTCTTTTTTTTTTTTTTAAAGAATTTTATTTATTTATTTGAGAGAGAGAATGAGATAGAGAGAGCATGAGAGGGGGGAGGGTCATAGGGAGAAGCAGACTCCCTGCTGAGCAGGGAGCCTGATGCGGGACTCGATCCCGGGACTCCAGGATCATGACCTGAGCCGAAGGCAGTCGCCCAACCAACTGAGCCACCCAGGCGCCCTCAACCCAAAATTCTATACCCAGAACATTCTTCAAAATGATGGCACGA